>NW_027466232.1:0-115000 GCF_046127955.1 Nelusetta ayraudi
CTCCCAGCAGTGAAGTTCTCTGCAAAGTCTCCTGACCTTTCACTGACCTTGTGCTGCTGCTGCTGCTGCTGCTGCTGCTGCTGCTGAGGTGAGTCGAGATTCTTCTCCTCAGGAATGATTGTGATTATTTTTCACAGGACACTCCACCTCCACCCTCCCCCACTCTCTTCCTGCACCACCTGTTTCTGGGTCACACATCTGTTCCCATTGTGCTCCAGGGTTAAACTGCTGCCGTAGCCTTCGAGTCTCCTTCAGAAGCTGCAGTGGTTCCTCCGCAGTGGTTCCTCTGCAGTGGTTCCTCAGCAGTGTTTCCTCCGCAGACCCCTGCTCGGAAGGTTGCCAGTCGTCCGCTCAGCGCTGCAAGACGTCGCTTCTCAAGGAAGCTTTTTATTGTTTATTTTAAGAGTGACGCGGAACATTGAGACACCGGTGCCGATGGTTTGGAAGGTCCGGGTCGAAGGCAGAAGGTCGAGGGCAGAAGGTCCAGCCGGAGGGAGCTGGAGAATCCAGCGAGCAGGATGAAGAGGGAGGAAGACGAGAGGGACGGAAGACCTCAGATGTTGAGGAGACGGAGAGCCCGGAATTGTTTTCACTGCTGCAGAAGAACCTGCGCGGGCAGTTAAAGGTCCAGTGTGAAGAGTTGGGCCTGTTTGATGGTTTTTATGTTGGTTAACACTGAAAATTCTCACCGTAAATACATGAATGGAGTGTATTTTCATAGTGAAATAAGTAATATTATATGTATCTCATATATATTATATGAGACTCTCCACAGATCAATCACAGGGTCCCAGTGCTCCCAGTTAGCTAAGGAAGCCTGGTGTGGACAATCCAGCTGCCTGACAGCAGAGCGTTTGCTATTGGTAGACTGAACGCTAGGGGGCGCCCTCCAATAAACCGTAGAAGAAGAAGAAGAAGAAGAAGAAGAAGAAGAAGAAGAAGAAGAAGAAGATATCCAGGTCTCAGTGCACAGGGCCACCATAGTTCACTGGCAAACGCAGGAGAGGGAGGCGGAGTGAATCTGCAATCTAGAATGCAACCACTTGATGTCGCTGTTGCTTCTTCAAAATCCCCAAATTTTACACACTGGACGTTTAAGATTTTTATGCAACTTTTCCTTCTTCTTCTTCTTCTTCTTCTTCACTGGCGAGCTCAGGAGAGGGCGAGGGATCGCTGCAATCCCAAAATGTAACGACTCAATATTGTTTTTTGCCTTTCAGAATCTCCGGTGTTGCACGCTGAAGGAGTTCACGTGGGTGCAGAGTGGCAGTAAAGCGGAGTGTTGAGTGATTTCAGTGTCTTTCCGCCACCAAAAAGGAAAGAAAATCCCACGACTTCGCCGCCCAGCGATTATCTTCAGCCGTAACTCACCGTCACCTTAATGCCTTTAAGCCGCTTCCTCCGCACTGAGCTGAGCCTTCGCTCTCAGGCGCGGCTCCATTAAACACGCAGAGAAAAAAACCAAAGACAAAGGAACTAAAAAGCCCCTAAAAACGACCGGTGACATCACCGCTCGCCATATTGTGGGGTCAAGAGGTCAGAGCCTCCTGGAGGAGCAGCAGCCACTGAGGAGGAAGCTGCTCAGAGTGGAGCTGGAGCTGCTCCAGAGGGAGCATGGGGGAAGAGGATGATGATGATGATGATGATGAAGGTGGTGGTGATGAAGAAGATGCTCTCTGTTCCAAACAACCAGGACTTTCTGCACTTCCTTGACTCTGCCCAGTGTCCCGGCCCTGGACGCCGGGGGGGGGGGGGGCAGCTCCGTCCCTCAGCAGGTCTCGCAGCTCCGTCTGTCGATGTGAACTGTGTCCCGGTCTGGACCTTCATCCCTGCAGGTGCTGTGAGCCCGAGGCTGCTCCGTGTCCTGGCTGTGCCCCTGGTACTCCCTCTGTCCTCCCTCCTCCCTCCTCCCTCCTCCCTCCCCCCTCCAGCTCTGCCTGCAGGCTGCTGCCTGCTTTTACAGCCTCACACAGAATGAATAAATAAAATCCACCTCCTCCTCCTCCTCCTCCTCCTCCTCCTCGCAGTAAGATGAAGGAACAGAAGGGAGCCGCAACCCCTCTCTGGCTCTGGCTTGGAAAGAACCCAGAGCTGAAGGAAGGAAGGAAGGAAGGAAGTAAGGAAGGAACGCCAGTGCGGTGTGCAACAGTCACGGAGCGATGCGGCAGAGAGAGAGAGGGGGAGAGACGTGACGGGAGCTGGGTTCACGCCCACAGAAGCGGCACGAAGCCGAGCGACAGCCGAGATTCCCGTCGGAAGGTTTGACGTGTGACAAGTCGGAAGTGTCGAGTCGGGAGCTTTTCTGTGGAAAGGGACCGTTTGACATCCCGACGGTCACAAGAGCAGGTCGACGCCCCTTTGAAGGTCCGCTGTGGGGATATTTGGAGATTCTGAGGGAGACACAGCGACACCTAGCGGTTGCATTTTAAATGGCAGCGCTCTTTTGCTTGCCAGTGACCTACGGTGGCCCTGTGCACACAAGGCCTGGACACCTTTTCTATGAAATTCTAACCTTTAAAGGTCCAGCGTGGGGATATGTGGAGATTTTGAGGCAGAGTGTTTGGTATTTAGACTGAACACTAGGGGGCGTCCTCACATAAACCCACCAAGAAGAAGAAGAAGAAGAAGAAGAAGAAGAAGAAGGTGGAACAGGTCTCCAGCTTTGGGTGCACAGGGCCACCGTAGTTCACTGGCAAACTCAGGAGAGGGAGAGACAGTGAAAGACACTGCAATCTATAAATGCAACCGCTAGGTGTCGCTGTTTCTCCCTCAAAATCTCATAGAAAAAATAGAAAAGGTGTCCAGGGTTTGTGTGCACAGGGCCACCGTAGGTCACTGGCAAGCAATAGAGCGCTGCCATTTAAAATGCAACCACTAGGTGTCGCTGTGTCTCCTGTCAGGCAGCTGGATTGTCCACACCAGGCTTCCTTAGAAATATGCTGGTGCAAGATGGCAGCTAACTGGGAGCACTGGGACCCTGGTTGTTCTGTGGAGATTCTGACCCATATATGAATAAGAACGGTTCTCGGGGTGTGTGTGTGTGTGTGTGTGGGGGGGGGGGGGCTTTTGCCAATTATGACACATTGGACCTTTATTTCTCAGTGTTGAGATCAAAACTGTTCTTGAGGTTTGGAGACAGCGTCAGTTGTCTCCAGTGGTGCTGGTGCAGTGGTGTCACCGTGGCCTCAAAGCTGGAAGGTTGAGGGTTTGATTCCCAGTGTGCCCAGTGTTCTCCCAGCATCTCTGTGGGGTTCCACCCTCACGTCCAGGAAGTGGAAGCGGTGGACGAGACGCTGTGATGCAGGTTGAACCACAGTGTTGCCAGTGACTGGGGAATCAAACCCACAACCTCCCGCTGGAAAAACTGAAAGACACCACCAAACAAAAAACACACTGAATGTCCAACAACCACTGAAGGTCCAGCGAGTGGAAGCGAGATGTGACGAACCTCAGCGTCTCTGCTGTCCGGCATCCACAGCGGCAGGAAGAGGATTCCTGGCAGGGAGGCCTCGCATCAGCCTGGCCAGGAGGAGTCTTCAGAACCAGCTGACTCACTGCCAGTGACCCAGTGATGCTCTCCTGCATTAAGACTAGAAACCCACCGCACCTGCTGCTGCTGCTGCTGCTGCTGCTGTTACTGCTGCTGTTACTACTGCTGCTGCTGCTGCTACTACTGCTCCTGCTGCTGCTGCTGCTGCTACTACTACTGCTGCTACTACTGCTCCTGCTGCTGCTGCTGCTGCTGCTGCTGCTGCTACTACTACTGCTGCTGCTGCTGCTGCTACTACTGCTGCTGCTACTACTGCTGCTGCTGTTACTACTGCTACTGCTGCTGCTGCTGCTGCTGCTACTGCTGCTGCTACTGCTGCTGCTGCTGCTGCTGCTGCTGCTGCTGCTACTACTACTGCTGCTGCTACTACTGCTGCTACTGCTGCTACTGCTGCTGCTACTGCTGCTGCTGTTACTGCTGCTGCTACTGCTGCTGGTACTGCTGCTGCTGCTGTGTGGTTGGTTGGTTGTGAGTGCAGAAGGTGAAGAGTGAGCAGAGTGGAAGCGACTGTGATTTGGGCGAGAAAACAAAGGAGATGGAGGAGAAGCAGAGTGATGCAGGAGATTAAAGAGCCGCCACCGCCCCCAGATTGGTGTGTGTGTGTGTGTGTGTGTGTGTGTGTGTGTGTGTGTGTGTGTGTGTGTGTGTGTGTGTGTGTGTGTGTGCACAAGCACTCGCACTTCCTCTCATGACGGCACATCAAAGAGAGACGTGACAAATAAAGAAATGAGAAAAGAGCTTTGTGAGCGTGTGTTTCCGCTTGTGTGTGTGTGTGTGTGTGTGTGTGCGCGCTGAGGCTTTTTTTCTTTTTTCTTTCTGAAGTCCTCCTGCTAATTAATAGCCCAAAGCGTTTTGGCCTGAAAGCAGCGTCCCCGAAATTAGAAAAGCTTCCATCGTCCAACTGGCAGCACCAAGCAGCCACCAGACGCTGACTGTTAGTGTGTGTGTGAGTGTGTGTGTGTGTGTGTGTGTGTGTGTGTGTGTGTGTGTGTGTGTGTGTGTGTGTGTGTGTAGCTGATTAAAGCAGAGTGACCAGTTTGAGCTTCAGTCAATACTCAGCCGCTCCTGCTGAAGCTCAAACTGGTCACTCTGCTTTAATCAGCTACACAAACACACACACACACACACACACACACACACACACACACACAGGCTCCACCATCCATCCCCTCAGCAGCAGATTGTGCTGACGGAGCAGTTTCACTGTAGCAACCCGCATCTCATGTCAAACGGGGGAGGAGGTGTGTGTGTGTGTGTGTGTGTGTGTGTGTGTGTGTGTGTGTGTGTGTGTGTGTGTGTGCAGTGTAGGTGTAGGCAGACAGTGTATCTCTGCTGCTACAGTTTGACGGCCGCCCAGAAGATCAGCAACATGATGACACTCTGACACGCGTGTGTCAAACATCCTGCTACACAGAGGCAGCGACGGCAATTTTATACACTGTATATACATATACATATACAGTATATATATATATATATATATACTGTATACATATATATTTACCAGTACCTCATCTCCTTTCTTACCCTATACATTTATATTATATTATTTATATTTTTATTTTATTCCTTTATTTCTTATGAATTCTCTCTTTGCACTTCCAGTGGTGGCCAAGCGTTCTGACTGGTGGAGCCACAGTGGGTTGTAAAGTGTGAAGGAGGGGCCGGAGCAGCAGCAGATGGATGGAGGAAACCATCTATCCTGGGATACCATGGAGAAAACATGTTGCTGGAATGTCAATGGAACATGAAGCAGAGTTGCAACTAAATCAGTGTCTTTGAAGCCCCACCAGGGTGTTTAGCTCTTAGAACCATCTAGAACCACCCAGAACCACCCCTGGACCACCAGGGTGTTTAGCTCCTAGAACCACCCAGAACCATCCAGAACCACCCCAGAACCACCAGGGTGTTGAGCTCTGTACTGAAATGACTCTAGAAACACTGCAGACACGGAGGAGATGCAGCTGTTTGACGACTGACTGACTGTTAATATCACTTCTTCAGGTTCTGAGGGCCGGATTGAGGATCTTAATGGGCCTCATATCGGCCTTAACTTTTCTATTCTGTTCTGTTCTGTTCCAGTTCCTTCAGTTGTGTAACAGTTTTACACACCATCACTTGAGGGGGACAAAGTCCGTAAAAAATAAAAATCTTTTTTTTTTTCTTTTTGTTGCTCAGCCACTCCTCATGTTGCTGGCTCCGCCCCCCTGCACCAAGTCAGCGCTGCCCCCGGTGGTCTTTATGTAACGCTGCTGCTGACGGAGGGACGGGGAGATAAAACTGCAGCCACAGCAGAGCAGAGCTGGCAGGGGTGTAATTAGCACTGTGACCACCAGGGGTTGGGGGTGGGAGGGTGGGGGGGTTGTGTTAATATGTTTTTCCCTTTTAACATTTTTTCTTTCTTACTCTTTCAATCATTTATTTTTTTTAATTTTTACTTTTCAATTCCTGTATTATTATATATTTCATATATTTTTACATTATTTTTAAATTATTATATGTAAATATGATATCGTTTTTCTTCTCTGTTGCACTGCATGTTGCTGTAATTATCTGAATTTTCCCAATGGTGAAATAATAAAAGCGTTCTAATTCTAATTTAAATTAGGCTGAACTGCTGATTGGTAGGTGAGGGGGGGGGGGTGAGGGGGGAGGTAAGGGTTGGCGGGGGGGGGTGGGTGGGCGGTTTGGGGCCGTCTTCCTCTCTCGGTCCTCTGCAACTTCCTCCCTCCAGGAGACAGTGAATCAGTGTTTATTGATTATGGTTTTGTGTCTCATCTTGTAGGTGCACACACACACACACACACACACACACACACACACACACACACACACACACGCAGAGAGATGTATGGAGAGAGGGAGAGGTGGGGGATGGAGGGAGGAGAAAGTGCTGAGAGAAGCTTTACGCTGCACTGGAGTGGTGTGAATACATCACACTGACTGCAGCTGCTGCATATTTGATGGAGAGAAAAAGCTTTTGGTCCACGGCTGCTCAGAGTGACTCTCTCACTCTCTCACCCTTCACTCTCTCACTCTCTCTCACCCTTCACTCTCTCACCCTTCATTCTCTCACTCTCTCTCACCCTTCATTCTCTCACTCTCTCTCACCCTTCACTCTCACTCTTCATCCTTCACTCTATCACCCTTCACGCTCTCACTCTTCACCCTTCACTCTATCACCCTTCACTCTCTCACTCTCTCACCCTTCACTCTCTCACTCTCTCTCACCCTTCACTCTCTCACTCTTCACCCTTCACTCTCTCACTCTCTCACCCTTCGCTCTCTCACTCTTCATCCTTCACTCTTTCACCCTTCACTCTCTCACCCTCCATCCTTCACTCTGTCACCCTTCACTCTATCACCCTTCACTCTCTCACTCTTGACTCTCACCCATCACTCTCTCTCACTCTTCACCCTTCACTCTCTCTCACTCTCTCACTCTTCACTCTCTCACTCTTCACTCTCCCTCTACTCCTCTTTGGAGCTGTTGTTTGTCATAGCTCGCATGTCAACATTCACTATCGAACCATTCTGCACATTCTGCTCTCGTTTGTTTGTTGTATAGGCTGTTGTTCCTTTTGATCACTCTGATGAGTGTCGTCTCCCAATTTGCGATCTATAAAGTACATCTATTCTATTTTCTTCTATTCTATATATTCAAATGAAGCTGACTAAAAGCAGCTGTGATTTGCCGTCAGGTACAAATAAAGAAACCTTGAACCTTCAATCTTAAAGGTCAAATGTATTGTAATATGTCTTCTTAGAAAAATAACAAATAAACAGTTCCGGCTTCTTTAAAAAAAAAAAAGAAGCAAAAACAATGCAGTCTCAATATCAATATTATGTACAGAACTTGTACAATAACTTAACTGTCAACATGATTTAAATATAATGTTTGTTTTTTTCCTTTCTTAAGTCTAATAATATTTCTTTATTGTCTTTTTTATTAATGTAATTTCATTCTTTTGCATAATCTTCCTGTAATTACTCAAATTTCCCCAATTTCATTAAAAAAAGATTAATCAAGGCTTCTATTCTATTCTATTCTATATCTTTTATATTCTATTCCATCCTCAGCAGATTGTGAACTATTTCCTCCCCCTCCCCCTCCTCCTGCTGCTGCTCTCTGACACCCCTCCCCCCTCCGTTGCACCGATGGCTTCATAACGCGGCAGCGTGCTGCTCCTCCCTGCTCTTTTTGCATGTGACTTTGCAGATGGGAGCGCGTGCCCTTGAAGCAGACCTTGTGCCGCTCGCGGCGGTGCAGCGCGGGACAGAGAGAAGGAGCGGCGGTGCAGCGCTGCTCTCCCGCTCCTGCTGCTGCCCCCCAGCGGCCGAGGAGGAGCAGTGCACCACCTCCCTCCGCCTCCCTCCACCTGCTGCTGCCCCCCAGCGGCCGAGGAGGAGCAGTGCAACCTCCCTCCACCCACTGCGGCTGCGTCTGGCCACCGGGGAGCAGCACACATTCACTCTTCAACTTGTCTCATTTGTTGTTAATTGTTAATTATACACTTGGTTATGTTATGTGGGCACGCATGGAATTAATGGTTGGATGGATGATGGTTGGTTGGATGGTTGGATGGTTGGTTGGTTGGTTGGATGGTTGGTTGGTTGTTGGATGGATGGTGGGTTGGATGGTGGGGTGGATGGTTGCTTGGTTGGAATGGTTGGTTGGTTGTTGGATTGATGGTTGGATGGATGGTATGATGCTCCTCTGCAGTGTGAAATGAGAGTGAGTGAGGATCTATTTGTTTGAGTTGTGGGGGAAAAGAAGAAAAAAGAGGCAGAGACAGATGGTGTTCGTGTGGCGTGTGGTGTAAACACACACACACACACACACACACACACACACACACACACACACACAAACAGGGCTGGATTTGGTTTGAGGGAAGGTTTATTTCTGGCCTGGTTTCATGTCTTCTTCTTCTTCTTCTTCTTCTTCAGTTTCACTGGTTTGTTGGAACGGAACTCCTCCTCCTCCTCCTCCTCCTCCCCCCCCTCCTCCTCCTCTCACCCGACGCCAGCAGGGGCCCAGTTTCACTCTCAACCGCTTTTATTGCACTCGTAGTAAAGTGATGGCACCACCAGCCGATGCACTGTTGGCCACTGTGAAGAGAGGCAGCAACGCTTTGTCCTCACGTTAACAACGGAGAACTTCCACCCTCCACTGCAACACTGTATTGTCACTGTCAACATTGTCACCAACGTTAAGTGCGAAAAACCAGTTTTGTTGGTTGCGTGTCTCGATGTGTCCCTGATGAAGTGGCCACTGGTCCAGGGTGTCACTCTGCATTAGTTCTGCTTTTGTGCGTTCTCACTGCCATGTGGGGCGGCTGCTTAAAGCTGAGTTCTGCAGTGACTATAAAGGATTGAGTTGAGTTGAATTGAATTGAATTGAATTGAATTGAATTGTAATTGGTCATATACAAATCAATTTTCTTTTTTAGTGTAATATAATATAGAATATGATACTGTATGCATGACAAATATAAACTGTATATATATATGTTTGTGTGTATATGTATATATATATATATGTATATAAATGAATTAGGCTAGCAGAATATAATTAGCTGTGAACTACACCGGCCTGCTGACTGCTTGGTTTGTGAGTGTCTGGCTCCCACACCTGTCACAGTTGACTGATGCTGCTCCGTTCGTCAGCAGGTGTTCCAACACAGGTGCACACAAAGAGCCGTTTCACTCGTCAACCTCACAAAGAGTCGTGTGAGTCGGTCATTTGTCACGACTTCTCCTCCTCTAATCTCCTGCATTCTTGCTCTCTTCTTCTTCTTCCTCTTCCTCCTCTTCTTCTTCGTCCTCTCCATCTTCTTGTTTTTCCACTCTCTCTGAAAAATGGACCCAACTAACCAAACAAAGTCAGTGTGATTTTTAGTGTCGAGCTTCACCGCGTGTCTGAACGGCTCATTTCTGCACAGCAGGTGACGGACCGATAGACAAAGAGGAAGGGCGGTCCTGGACGGACCGGTGGATCAGGACGATGATCTGCTCAGAGCCGATGACCTCTGAGACCACGGTGGGTTTTCACTGATCTGCTGCTGCTGCTGCTCTGGCTCACAGATGTCTCTCAGGTACTATATATTAACATTAAGTATTATACACACTAATACCATATACTGCAATATATTAGAGTACAATGTTAGGTCTTGAGCAGTTCCAGGGGTGATGGAAACGCAGCTAGAGTCAACGAGCCAACTGAGAAATCCTCCATGACTACACACACACACACACACACACACACACACACACACACACACACACACACACACACACACACACACACACACACACTCCTTCCTCCTACGTCTGCTCAACCTGGAAGTGTGTAGTCAACTATTGATGTGCCACTGCACACTGGTTTCTCTCTTCCTGTAACTGTTCACATCACCCCCGAGCTCAGAGTTAGGACTACATCAGTGTCGCTATTCACCATTCATTGTTCAAGATAGTTTATTGTTATTGTGTGCACATAATGACGTGACTGTTTGAGGTAGTTCTCATCTAAAAAATACTGAAAAATACAGTCAGAGAAATTATTTAATCTTGAATCTATCTATCTATCTATCTGTCTGTCTGTCTGTCTGTCTGTCTGTCAAAGCCTTTTCTTTTTCCTATTGTCCAGTCCAGCTAGTGACTTACGCTTTCCAGCTCCCTCTAACAGTTAGTTAGTTAGTTAGTTGGTTAGTTTGTCATGAACCAGCAGCACTGGCCCAGCAGTTCGGTCCTTCTCATGCAACCGCAGCCACTGCAGCAGCAGCAGTGCAGGCGCTGCTGCCACAACCACCTGTTAAAAAAGCCTTCAGGGCTCCTGCTGCCATGATGTATAATATAATATAATATAATTTAATATAAAATCAGTGCAGTTTTGCGGCAACAGCGCCTTCTAATGGCAGCCCAGCAGACTGACTGGACTCTGTCAGGACAGTCGGAGATGATTTATCACTTTCTTTTTACTCTGTCTAAAAAAAAACAACTTGGCACTCGTCACTTCAGTCGTTCTCTTTAATGTTTGCAATCTAAACACTCTGACAACAGTTCTTGGTGTTTTGCGTCAAATAGAGTGATGACACCGTGAACCGACCGTGCGTGTCCAGTACCTAACAGTTAAACACATCTGCCACGTTGCTGTTGTTGTGGCAATGTGCTGCGTGACAACATTGCAAACAAAACCACTTCCGGTCAGAGAGCAAACGACAGTTGAAGCAGTCTCGGATCGGCGCAGATTTAATCTTATTTTATTCATTTGTTTGTTTATTTATAGATTGCAGTTCGTCACTGGGATTTATCTCTCACGGTGGAACTGAGAAAATATATCCGAATAATAATCACAATTTTCCACCCGCTGAGAATCAGCGAGATCCACCATCAAAGACCATTACTTTGAAAGCCCCCTCCTCGTCTCTTCTGGCTCTAGTGGTCGCGGATGTACGCTACCTTTACCCGAACCTCCCTCCTAAGTTTCCCTGTCGCTTTCTGGCCGCTGGTGGTGCTGCTGGTAACCAGTGGTAACCGGTCGACACGCGGAGCGTCGACATGATAAGCACCGTGACGGGCTAATTCAAGGTAAACGGCAAAACTATTCACCCCTCCCACCATTTCAGTGAAGAATCAGAGGCTGCTGTTAGCTTAGCATGCTGCTAACGGTCTCGGAGCCTCCCGCAGCCAGCCGGTCACTGCTAACTGTTAACCCCCGGGGCCAACTGCCCTTCTTCCGGCCTTTCTGTCCACACAAGCCCCGCCTGGCTGCTACCGTCGGGTTGTGAACCCCCTCGTTGTGTTGTTGTCGGGTTGAGTTAGTGGGACGGGCACAAGTTTGTAACGCTAAGGGCGACGCGCAAACTAACGGTAAAGAGAGAGAGAGAGAGAGAGAGAGGGTGGGTAGTATGTACGTGTGGATGCACGCGTGTGTGTGTAAGTAAGCACGCAGTTCATCCCGTTGAGGGACACGAGCGGTGCATTGTGGGGGCTACCGGGCGACCGACAACGACGTGCGAAGGTTAATCAAAGTCAATAGAATCAGAAGAACTAGACGGTGGCCGTGCGTGTGTTGCGTTCAGGTGCAGCCTGGGGGAAGTCGTGCTTTATGAGAGCGTAGCAGTCATGCGGCGACGCGATGTGGCCGGAAGTCTCACGGTTTCACCCGCACACACTCAGGATGTGTTTCGCTTCAATTCATACTAAGTGTCTTCCAAGGCTGCACAGCTACTATCCTTCGCGTACTTCTGTATCCCAGGATGCGTGCTGCTGCAAAGCATCGTGGAATCCTGGGAAGTCGGCTGAAATTAGCGCCACCTACTGGCAAAGACACCACGTATAAATTTAAGTATTGAAATTTCACATCAAACATTCAGTTTTCAACGTAGGGTTTTTATTTATTTGAACATCCAACGCCATCGTTAGATGGCGAACCAATGGTTAGCTTGATGCTATGAAAGCATCACTTCCGGGGTTGGCCAGCAGGAGGGAACGGCGGTGACGCAACCAGGCAATACGACGAAGGCTAGACCGTCCCGGGTGGTTACCGAGGAGGTGGGGTTTGGGTCGGTCCTTGGAGGACGCTTCCTTCGGAGGGAGGACGCTTCCTTCCAAGGATGCAGACCCTGGATTGAGACACGGCACTTGACGAGTTTCAGCCGAGGTTCCGACTTCTTCACAAGTGTCACACGTTTAACCAGCCGGTGTTACGAAGGCGTGACCTACCTGTCAGATTTGTCAGGTCGGCCACGCCTCCATCATATGACAGTAATGGGCCATCAAGGAAAAGGCACAACAAGAAATACACAAGTCAGCTGTAACCGACCACTGCGAGAGAGAAAATCATATTATGGGCTGGACCATGGTCGGAGTCGTCCGCACCGAGGACAACAGGTACTACTGACCCTGGATCAGCCAGGCGATGGAGACAAGGAAGGCGGGGGCCTGAAGACGATGACCTGGGACGAGAGAGCCTACAGGCTTCCCCCACACCTGGAGCAGCGTCCTGGAGTAGTGGGAGGCGGGACCGCCCTGTCAACACCAGCTGGTTAAACGCCTCACACATACCATCGAGTGACACTTCTGAAGAAGGCGTGACGGTCAGACCATCTGGAGGAGAAAGAACCCCTGGTCTTGGAAAAAGAAATACGACGTCTATCTAACGATGAAGACGTTAATGAACGTCGTCGTTCTAAACCTACGCGTTTTCAGTCATTCTATCCTAATATTCTCCAAAGTATCCCAGCGTGAATGGATTCCAGTCCTGGTGTTCCAAGACTCCTCTCAGTCCAAACCTGTGCTGTGTCTCAATTCAGGCTCCCACGATGCTTTGTGTGCTGCTGCAAAGCATCATGAGATCTTGGTAAGTCGGCTGAAATTAGCGCCATCTACTGGCAAAGACACGACATATACATTTAAGTATTGAAATTTCACATCAAATATGCAGTTTTAACATCGGGTTTTTATTTATTTGAACATCCAACGCCATCGTTAGATGGCGAATCAATGGTTAGCTTGATGCTATGAAAACGTCACTTCCGGGGTTGGCCAGCAGGAGGGAATGGCGATGACGAAACAAGGAAATACGCCGAAGGCTAGACCGTCCCGAGTGGTTTCCGGGGAGGCGGGGTTTGGGTCGGTCCTTCTAGGCTGGGTACTCGAAGAGCGCTTCCTTCAGACGGAGGACACTCGGTCTGAAGGGTGCAGAACCTGAATTGAGACACAGCCACTGCCAGCAGTTCTGCAGCGTGGAGGGAACCTCTTATGAAGATGTTTTCATGAGAGTACATCAGAGGGAGTGTCTGTTTGTTTCCCCGCCTCAGACAGTAGATGGCAGCATGTGACTGAGTCACCAGCACAGTCACACGACTCAAACAACTCAAAGATGGTATAGCAATGAGTTTCTACATATATATGGAGTATGAATGAATACTAACACCAGGAAGCATTGGGCATGGTTGGAATTTGGCTCTCTAGAATTTTACTGTTGAGTTCTTGTTGTTTCTGGGGGTTGGGGATCGGATCGGTTCTGGTTCGGTGTGAAAATTTTTGGGTTTTGACTTTTTAATATACCGGTAGTTTTCTCATCTGTGTTGATTGAAAGAGGAACCACAGTGGCATCTGAATGAGTGAGTGAGTCAGTGAGTGGGTGAGTCAGTGAGTCAGTGAGTGTTGGGGGATTAGGACCAAAGTCACATGATGAGCAGCAGCTCGCTGCTCTGCGTCCACTGGCCCACAATGCCGACCTGTGTTTGACTGCAACAGGGAGCGACTCAGGAATTCCTCCTGCAGTGACAAACTCCTCTCTGGATGGCATTTTCTCCAAAGCAGCGTTTCTCAAATGGTGGCTTGTGACCCAAAAGTGGGTCGCGGAGCTGTTTTGAACAGGTCGCTGCTTCGGGGGCAGTTTTTTTTCTTCTCTCAATTCATTTGAATCATTTGAATCATTTATTGAGCCGACGCGCTGAGCGTCGTTGTCTTTGTGGAATCATTTTGTTCGGTGACTTTACGATGAGGACAATAATGACGATGGTCCTGAGACTGCACCACCAGTTTGACCACCAGTGGTCCAACGTTGCTACTTTCAACAGCGCATGTGGGCGAGTTGTGAACGAGTGGAATCCGCGAGGTCCTTGAACCTCCGGTGCAAACAGACGGGATCGATGCTCACTGCTGGCCGGCAAGCACAAGTGTGGCAGAAGTCACCGTCGGTCTGTCGTCGTGTTCGGTCCACGGATAACTGCAGTGGCCGAAGGTCCATCCGGACCACCCCCAGCCGCCAGTGGCAGGAAGGTCAGAGTTCAACCAGGGCTTTGCTGCCTACCTATGGGAGTGTGCAGGTCCTGACAGGGAGCTACCGTCTCTCTCACTGACTGCTGGGAGTTGTGATCCTTCCCCTTCCTCTCTGCTGGATTATTAATGAAGTACTGTTTGACTGACGAGTCATCTTCAGCTGAACGGCTCAGTGTTGAAGGAAGTCCTTGTGTTTATTTAGGGCGGCTTTCTGAAATACCTTCAAATATGGTGGCGCGAGAGGGCAGCGACACTTTTATTCACGTATTCGTTTTATTTCTTTATTTTATTTTATTTCATTTCTTTATTTGAGCATAAAAAGAGGGGAAAAGGAAATAAAAAGATACAATAATAAAAGTATGTAAGCCTAATAATACTCAATGAAAAAACAGACACTGCTGTGCTGCAGGGCGGCGGCCAGGTCAGTTGTCGTTGTTGAGCTTTTAGCAACATTGTCATCACAATCAGGACAAATGCATTCTTACACACTGGACCGTGAAGGAGCCACAGCCCAGTGAATGCATCACATGAACTGGGACAATAATTAGCCCAAGTCCCTCAGCCAAGCCCCGCCCCCTCCACCAGCGCACACACACACACACACTCTGTCGATGCTGCTGGAGGAAAACCCACGCGTCCTCTCCTCTCTCTCTGCTCAGCCAATCACTGAGCTTCCTTCCTCTGGACCAACCAGGGCCCTGCTTGCTCTCAGGCAGCCCCTCCCCCTTCCCCTTCCCCTCCCCCAGCCCCTCCCTCTTGTATCTCACCCTCCGCTCGCCGCCTTCTTGTCCTGCCTGTTTTCTCCCTCCTCTGCTGCTCGCCGGGCCGGCCAGCCAGCACCGGCGCCTCCCGCCCTCTCCGCCAATCATGCGGCTGGGATAAAGACAGACGTTCCAAGGCGGTGGGAGGATATAACAGACACACACAGTGTATTATTTTTTCCATTTTTTTTTTGCCAATAAAGAGCGAGCAGAGTGCTGGGATGGAGCAGCAGTCGGGCTCGCTGTGCATCAATCCCCACGTGAGTCAGGATTTCCTCTCTTCTTCCTCATGTCTGCTGTATTTTAGCCTCCCTCCCTCCTTCCATCCCTCCCCCCCTCCATCCCTCCCTTCCTCCATCCAGTCCTCCTCCTGTCTTATTTTTACCTCCCTCTGTTTCTCTCGCTCTGTCAGTCTCACCTCGCTGTGTGTTTCCTCTGTTGCCGTGTCATCCCTGCTGCCGTCTCTGCTCCCAGCATGCCTCACTGTACCCCCCCCGTCCCCCCCACCCCACCCGACCCTCCCCCTCCTGCTGATGCTGTCATGTGATGCCCGTGTGCTGAGTGTGTGATGAGATTCAGGCTACAATCCCAGGATTTGGCTGTAAAGTTCAGCAAATAGACCTTAAAGCTCCAGTGTGTAATGTTTGGCTTCATTTACAATTTTTATATTTGTAAAAAAAAAACGTAACATACAGCCCATAAATACATTGATAGAAGTGTGTAATCGCAGTACAATTAAAGTCATGTGGTTTTCCTCCCCTTAGAACGCTTCTTTTTTTTTCTTTTTTTTCGAGCATAAAAAGAAGGAAAAAGGAAATAAGAAGATACAATAATAAAATATGTAAGCCTAATAATACTCAATGAAACAACAACAACAACAACAACAAAAACAAATGTCCAATTAATTACGGCCTCTGCGCTTCACACCATTCACCGGAAACACCTGCAAATCGCAACTGTTACCGTGTCTAAAGTTGAGAAATGTTGCTTTTATTGTGTGAAAAAGTGTTGTGGAAACACAGCCGCTGACTCGATGGTTCAGTTTCACCCCGGTGGAAACTCCCAGTGTTGGCCACCGGGCCAGGCCGGGCCGGGCCGGGCCGGGCCGGAATCTCCCTTTTAAAGTGGAACTGAAACTCTAAACTTCAGACGTGTGTGGCGCTGCTATTAAAGGTAGCAATCACAACAAGAGGTGGTGATGACGAGCTCAAACAGTTCAGACTTGGAAACAATGCCTTGACAAACAACTCACCGACTGAACAACAGGTTTGTTTGTTGTTAGTCTGTGTGTGCCAGCAGCTTCCTGCACTCCAGCCAGTCTGCTGCTGAAGCAAAAGTACGAAGCGGCAGTGTTTCCACAACGCCGTCATTTGCATCGGGCGCAGCAGCGGCAGCAGCGTGTGGTTGCACCGCCAGCTGCTTGTCGGTCACTGGCAGGGAAATCTCCTCCAAAAAACAAAAGTCATCACCCACGACAACCGTCTGTCTGAAATGTGTGTGGTAACGCAGTGGGAACGTGAGCAAAATACACAGCTAGCTTTGCGATACGACAACGTGCATTGTAAATGTGAAACCGTCCTTGAGGTGGCCCACATGAAACCAGAGAGACAAGTTTGACATTTCAGCACAGTGTGATTTGAAGACTCTAAAAGAATGAATAGACAATAAAATAGATCATATCAAGCCGTCGTATCCAATGAATTCTTGTGGATGCCTGATGGCAGGAGTTGGAAGGACTTTGCCAGGGTCATGAGTGATGAGCTTGGCTTCGACTTGGGAGTTGTTCCTGGTTGATTTCACCTTCTTGTACACAGAGTCAGTGTGCTGGGAGGAGGTGAGGCATGTCACGGTCTCCAAGCCAACGCCCCTTTGATATTGATGGCCAACAATCTTCCCCTATTAGCTTCAGTCTTCCCCAGAGTGTGTGAGCTCAGCCCACTTTCCACGTCTCCAACCTGAAACCTGCCAAGGAGAGTTCCCTGGTGCCCGCATCTAAACCACCACCGCCTCCTCGGTTCCTGGACGATGGCCAGAGGGTTTACACGGTCAGGAAACTCCTGGCTGTACTGTATGACAATGTACTGTATATGTAAAATAAATCCCTGTAGAATGGTTCCACGTTCTGCTAGCTAATGTACTAGCACGCCAAGAAAACCCCATGTGGTTTCCTGTTTACCCACAATGCCAAGTTCCTCTCTGGAGTTTTTCCCACAAGTTTCATTTTCTGGTGGCATGAAAAAAAAACCCTGTTTGGTGTGTGGACAAAAGACACGTTTTTAGTAAATACCTGAGCACAGTGTGTGTGTGTGGTGTGTGTGTGTTTGTTAGTGAATTTCCACCACCGTCTCCATCAGAAGTTTGGTGTGAGCCTTTATTAGAGCGTCTTTGTGTTGTTTTTGTGGCTCCAAATGTGGCAGAACATTGATGAGACTGCAGCAAACAGGACGTTTGGCCAGGTGATGATGGTTCCTTCCTGTTTCTGGTGGAACAATAGGTGGATCACCTTCAGAGTCCACGTCATCATCATCATCATCATCATCATCATCATCATCATCATCATCATCAGTGCCACTTTGATCCCTGTTCACCATTCTGGGGAAAAGAACATGAAAGTATTGAATGAATATAAACGCAAAGACGCATTCCTCGTGGACAGTGTGTGTGTGTGTGTGTGTGTGTTTGTGTGTGTCCGTCCCTGCCCATCTGCGTAACGGACACCGAGCACTGAAATGTTGTTAGTCGGCGGTCCATGGTGTAAGGACAGCATGCAGAGAACAAGACAGTAAAAAAAGTATGAAATTAAATTAAAATAAATTACACGGCGCCCCCTCTTGGCTGGAACTCATCGCTCTTCTCTCAACTCCCCTTTTTTCCCCTTCACTCTGATGCTCACGTTAGCATGATGGATCAGTTCATCTGCGTCCATAAAATCAAATGAGGGTGTAGCCTTTAGCCTTTAGCTTGCAGCCAAACTGGAGCTTGCTAGCATGCAGGAGGTGCTAACGTTAGCAACTCGCTGGCTTCCTTCTTCTTCTTCTTCTTCTTCTTCTTCTTCGTTGGAAACTCTGGGTTTATTTAGATTTTTTGTTCTTGGCGTTCTTCCCTATTAGACGCACCATGTGGCCCGGTCATGTGACCACCTGGTCTCCCACTGGCACTGTCGTAACATGAAGCAAAGCATGATGTAGCGAGGGTTGATTGGCTGGGTGTGACTCTTATCTGCTGCTCCAGGGAAACACACGAGGCATCGTTCCACTGTTCAAGTCTAATCACTGCAATCGCTGCTGAAAAGTTGCCTGAGGTAACTTTTAAACTTCCTGTGTGAAATACTTGGAGATTCTTTTAAAGAAGAAACAGCGACATCTAGGGGTCACATTTTAGATTGCAGCGTATTTCACTCTCCCTTCCCCTCCTGTGTTTGCCAGTGAACTACGGTGGCCCTTGAACACCTAAACTTTGGATACCTCGTCCACCGTCTTCTTCTTCTTCAACAAAAAAAATCTTCTTCTTCTTCTTCTTCTTTAATAGTCGGTCCAAAACTTTGAGTTTCTGACCTGAAACTTTGTTCCCCCGCCCCCACACCCCTCCTCCTCCTCCTCCTCTGTCCAGAGTGTTGCCCTCAGCGCTGTTTGGTTTGGCTGCTCTGCTGCAGGTCAGTCACCATGACACAGCGGGCAGAGCAAACACACAGTGTTCTTTAATGGAGTGGTTTCTGTGAGGCAAGAGCCTTATCCAAACTCTGATGAAACAGCCGGTGGATGGGGGGGGTGCTGGACCACCTGCCAGCGGTGCAGTTTGCAGGGCAGGTCAGCGGTAACTGATCACGCCACGGAGACGCGGTGGAATTCAGCCCTGAGCCGACAGCAGGGGGCAGCATTTCTTCTCTTTCTTCCTTGTTTGTCGCTCTTCACGACGTCCCCGCCTACACCCCCACCCCCTACCCCCAACTGGATCCCCGTGGACCTCAGGCGTCCATGCACTCAGATATGGCTCCAGTGATTTACCACCGAGGCGCTGAGTCAAACTCTGGCCGGTGTAATGACGCATTCACGGCAGCAGGGGGCGACTCTTTGCTGCAGGAAGAAAGCGGAGTGTTTGCCGCTGAAACTCTTGAGCTCCAGCGCAGTTCAGTTGTGTTTCATTGTGTTGTTGTTTCCCGTGAGTGCCAGCTGTGTTGATGACATGATGACCGTGTTTGTTATCTTCTCACATCTGCTTCTCACATCCGTCCTTTCTGGTTTCTCCTCCACAGAGGTTTTACTACATGAGTATGCAAAGGGGCCGAGAGAAGATGGAGAGGAAACGGACAGAGGAGCACAACTTGGTGAGTGTGTCATTTATATATATATATATATATATGTATATATATATATATATATATATATATATATATATATGTATATGTACAACATTTAATTTGTATAAGTATATCTATATGTATATCTCATCAGTATCTATATCTATACGTCATCTCTCCAGATGTCTGAATACATTTGGTGTTGAAATATGTATGCAAGATTTTATTTTCCTGATGTGTGTATACATTGTTGCGGCTGACTCTGGTAACTAATGTGGATGTATACATACACACACAGTATATACTGTATGCAGCTAAACATCTTCACACAGTTAATGCCATATTATATTATATTATATGATATATTATGTTTTTTCCAGCAGCCTTGTGTTAGTTTGAAAAACACCTCTGTGGTGCTCCAGGGTTCTCTCTGTCTCTCTCTCTGTCTCACTCTCCGTCTTACTCTCTCTCTCTCTTTCTCTCTCTCTGACTGTCTCACTCTCTGTCTCACTCTCTACCTCTCTTTCTCTCTCTCTCTGACTGTCTTACTCTCCATCTCGCTCGCTCGCTCTCTCTCACTCACTTTCTCTGACTGCCTCACTGTCCGTCTCACTCCCTCTCTTTCTCTCTCTCACTCTCTCTGACTGTCTCACTCTCTGTCTCACTCTCTGTCTCACTCCCCCCTCTCTCTCACTCTCTCTGACTGCCTCACTATGACTGTCTCACTGTCCGTCTCACTCCCTCTCTTTCTCTCTCTTTCGCTCACTCTCTCTGACTGCCTCACTCTCTGTCTCACTCTCTCTCGCTCACTCTGACTGTCTCACTCTCCATCTCGCTCTCTCTCTCACTCACTCACTCTCTCTGACTGTCTCACTCTCCATCTCTCTCTCTCACTCTCTCTGACTGTCTCACTCTCTGTTGGAGCCAAAATATTTATTTTCTTTCCTTATTTCTGATTTATTTGCACTGTGGCTTAATGTGTTAATTATGGACACAAAAGTAATTGTTTTATTTATTTAGTATTTTCTTAGTATTGGTTGCGCTAAGGACCACGCCCCCACATCACCATAGGCAGGTGACTGCAGCACCTGCACTATATTAGGGTGGTTAACGGGGCCGGCAGGTCTCTTGAGTTGAATGCAGCCAAACAGTTTTAGACCGCTTTTCAAGCACTCTTTGGATTTCTCATTTTTTGACGATTGTTGGATTACTTTGTCGATCTGTGAGTTTGCAAACAACCTGTGCCGCATTGTCCGCTGTCGCGGTAAGACCGTTTTTGTTTTTTGTTTTTTGTTTTTGGATTACAAATAAACAATCTGAACAGTGGATCGCCGCATCCTCCAGAATTATTGTTTATCACAAGCACGCTTGGGCGCGTCGAACTGAAACTCAACAATTCACCAAGAGCAAAGCCCGACATTTCACAGGGAAATAGTCGCGCTTTTATTGTCTAAAACTGGCGCATGACGATCGTTCGAACGCTGTTGTGCAAACAAATGGAACGCACGCAGCGTCAATGAACATTAATCTGTCACGCCCACTCAATGAAGCGTCATTCATTGGGAATGTCGCACTCGCACATCCGAAGGATTGAAGTCTGTAAATGTAACGCCAAAGTTGAATATAAGCAATGGATGAAAACGTCACGTCTAACATTGATCCTGTTGTTCAGCAACAAGATGGTGATGCTGAAAAGCAAAATGTCGCAATGGAAAATGTGACGGGCCCTGTAAAGGAAAAAAGGGTTATCAAACTAACTGCCAAGGGTTGGGAGATGTTTTTATTCAACACCCAAAAAACAAGAAACTTGAAGTGCAAACAAGCAAAAAAAACAATGGAAATAATGAAAGAGCTCATGCAATCAAATGAAAATGCTAATAAAGTAAAAGGCCATTTGCATGAACTGAACAGACTTTGTGACGAAGCAAATGCATGTCAGAATTCACTTGAAGGTTTGCTACCTGACAATGAATATGCTAAACAAGTGCAGTGGCTTAAATATAAGATTGCTGAATTGAGTGCTTTTGGACAGGATGTGCAAATATGGTTGTGTGAAGTCAAACAGTCAAGTATTGGAGATGGACAGCAGATGACTTCATTCACTATGGTGGATAACGACAAGCAACCAGGTGATGTAAACTGTGATGACATTGGACCAGATGACAGCGTTTCTAATGCCCCAAAATCAAAGGCTACGTCATGGTCAGGTTCATCCGGAACATCATCGCATATTCGTATTCGTGCCGAAAGAGCAGCCATCATGGAGAGAGTTGCGGCCTTGGATAAAAAACACGAGCTTGAAGCGCAACAGGAGCTATTGAAGAGGAGACAGGAACAATTGGAGCTGGAAACTGAACTCGCCGCAGCAAATGCAAAAATCAGTGTGTTGGAGTCTATGCAAGCCAGAGACAGCTCCAAAAAATCTCTTCAATCTGATGGAATGAGCTCGTACTACAGAAAGGGCGCTGCTCAAAATCCACACGAGGAAGTTTCCACTGAAAAGGTACAACATCCACAAGTGGTGAGACCAAAAACTAGAGAAACCTCTGTCAAAGGTTATGACCTGCCGCACACAGTGGAACAAAGCATGCAAACTCACGTGAGCGCTCAGCAGCATGACCACAAATCAACCACCATGCAGAGGTTCAACTCTGCACCAAGGCAAGAGCATACCAGCGTTGACAAGTTAGCGGAAATAATGGAAAAGCAAAACAAAATTACAGAAGCTCTGGTAAAGCAGCACAATATGTCATCATTACCTTCACTTTCCATACCAGTTTTCAAAGGCGAACCATTGGACTATCTGTTTTTCATCAGAGCGTTTGAATATGGAATTGAGAAGAGAACGGACAACAGCAGGGACAGACTTCACTTTTTGGAGCAGTTTACAGCCGGCCAGCCACAGGAGCTTGTGCGCAGCTGCCAGTATATGCCAGCAGACAGAGGATATCTGGAGGCAAAAAGACTGCTGAAAAAACATTTTGGAGATGACTACACAATTGCCACAGCTTACTTGGATAAGGCAATCTGTTGGCCATCTATAAAAGTGGAGGATGCTGAATCTTTGAAGAGCTTCTCATTGTTTTTAAACAGCTGCCTCAACGCAATGAACACGGTGGATTATCTGGAGGAACTGGATCATCCAACGAATATGAAAGCCATCATTTCCAAGCTTCCTTATAAATTGAAAGAAAAATGGAGGTTCAAAGCTTGTGACCTGCAAGAGCAGAGTGGAAGAAGAGCCAGGTTTGCAGATTTGGTGAATTTTGTGGATAATCAAGCTAAAGTCTTATCCCACCCAGTATTCGGCAGCTTAAAAGACGTTGCACCAATTTTAAAAGGAAACTTCCAGGTACCACAGCTGCCAAAAGGCAGCATGGTGAGAAGGAGCAAGAGTGGTTTAGTTACCAGCGTGTCCCCATTGACAAGACCAGCAGGGGGCAGTGTTTCCCATGTCCAATCTATTAAAGATAATGGAAAGCCTTGTTTATTTTGCAGTGGCGCTCATACGCTTGATACCTGCTCTCAATTTAACAGGAAAGCTCACAATGAAAAACTGGATTTTTTGAAAAGGAAAGGAGTGTGCTTTGGATGTTTGGAGTCAGGGCACATGAGCAAAGGATGCTCACAAAGGCTGACATGTCAAGTTTGTTCTCTCAAGCACCCTACTGTTTTGCACATCACCAATAAAGGAGGAGCCAAAACTTATAAAGACCAAGAAAAGTCTATCACAAGTGGTCTAGTTGAAGTTGACAAAGAAACTGGATCAAGTGATAACAACACTGGAGAAGTGGAACCGGTCTTAGCTATAGTGCCTGTAAAGGTAAGAAACAAGAAAAACAACAAAACAGTCACCACATATGCCTTTTTAGATCCAGGCAGCACTGATTGTTTTTGCAGCAAGGCACTTCTCCAGCAGCTTCAACTCACTGGAAGGACCACAGATATACTTTTACGAACAATGGTTCAAGTTCAAGTTGTCAAGACAGCATCTGTATGTGATCTAGAGATGTGCAGTGTCGACAGTAACGATTACTTTGATCTTCCGACTACATACATGCAAGATGAAATCCCTGTTAAGAAGGAAAATATTCCCACGCATGAGGATCTGAAGCAATGGCCATATCTAAAGGAGGTAAAACTCAATCCAATCAATTCTGATATCGGCTTGCTTATCGGCAGCAACGTTCCAATGGCACTGGAACCTTGGAAGGTAATTAACAGCAAGCAAAATGGACCTTATGCCATTAAGACAGCCTTAGGATGGACTGTAAATGGTCCCTTTCGAAAAACAAGTGTCTCCAAAAATGGTAAACGGGTTGTCATGGCTCACAGGATCTCTGTTGTCAAGCTGGAGAACTTGATACGACAGCAAATCAAGCAAGACTTCCCGGAGCGTGAGAAAGAAGAGCGTCTTGAAATGTCGCAGGAGGATAAATTGTTCATGGAAAGTGTTTCTGCATCCATCAAAATGGTAGATGGACATTACAGCATTGCTTTGCCATTAAAGAAAAAGGACACACAATTTCCAAACAATCGTTGTGTAGCTGAAACAGTGGACTCTGTCAATGAAGAACGCATCAAAAAACTGGAGGAACAAGTTTACCAGCTCATCAAGTTGACCCCTGCTGATAAAACAACCAGTAGCTCCTCTGCTGTCGTGACACAACAAATCTTCAAGAGGGACACGGATCACACGTCAGAGAGCGAGTGTGACAGTGGGAAGGAAAACCGGAGGCGGTCCAGGATCCCCAGACATCGCAACAGCCTTACGAAGAAGGGGCCTGCCAAGGAGATCAGAAGCAGGAAATCAGACAGTGATCCACAGTGTCGCATCGAGACGAGTTCAGAGGCCACAGTGAGAACCCGGAAAAAAGTAAACATTGCACGCGGCGCGAAAGCAGTCGAGCCAGTGAGAAAGTTCCTGCAAAGAGCCATTGGAGCCTCTGTTGACGTGACAAGTAAACCCAAAGATGGAGCAGAAACACGGCCAAAGGGAGTCTGAGCTGCAGGAGAAACTGGCAGAGGGCAAGAAACAGTACGCTGCCCTGGAGGACGAGTTCCGCATGGCGCTCACCATTGAGGCTGCTCGCTTCTCTGAGGTCAAAGACGTTTGTGACCAGATGACCAAGGAGCTTGTGGGTCACAAGGCGGCATTCACTCAGTTCCAGGAGAAGGAGAAGAAATCTTCCTCTCTGGTGCAGCAGCTGACAGCAATGGTCAAAGAACAGAACAGCCGCATCTCTCAGTTGAACAAAGCCAAAAATGACACTGTGACAGATCTGAAGAGCCGCTTCCGTTCCTTGGAAGAAGAATTGCAGCAGGACAGACGTGCGAGTCTGCAGCTGGAGCTGCTGAAGAAAGAGAAGGCACAACTGATGTCTCAGCTCACAGCCCACGAGTCTGTGATAGACGGCCTCAGGGCAGAGAGGAAGATCTGGGGCCAGGAACTCGCTCATCAAGGAGTGTCCTTGGCTCAGGATCGAGGACGTTTGGAAGCCAGGATAGAGGTGTTGGGTGCTGAGCTGGAGAGTCGGAAGAAGCAGAGTGAGAGGGACGGCGATGCCCTCAAAATTAAAGCCAAAATAGTCGATGACCAGACTGAATCCATCCGCAAACTTAAAGAGGCCTTGCAGGAGCGTGACGACCAGCTACGGAGGATGTGTGAAGAGGCAACGCAGGCCCAGAAGAGGTTCCAGCAGCAGCGGGAGGAGGACCGCGCTCAGCAGGCAGAAGCCAGAGAGCAGTTGGAGCACTTGAGCCTCCGCAAGGAGGAGCTCAAACAGCAGCTGGTGGACAAGGATGTCGAGTTGGAAGAGGCCAAAAGAGTTCACGGTGAGACAATCAAGAAGTGGCAGGAGAAGACAGACTTCTTGACTCAACTGGAGAGCCAGGTGAAGCGCATGAAGGAGAAGTTTGAAGCCAAGGAACTTGTGTTGCTGGAAGAAAGGAATAAAGCAACCGATGCACAAAGGGCTGCAGTAGCGAAGTTGCACAATACTGGACGACGAAGGACTAGCTACCTTGCTCTGCGAGGTGGAATCTATCATCAATGACAGACCAATCACAAAAGCTTCCAACGACCCAATGGATTTGGAACCGTTGACACCGAACCACCTTCTTTTACTGAAAACCAAGCCTTCTTTACCCCCGGGGGTCTTCAGTGCGGACGACTGTTACAGCAAAAGGAGGTGGCGTCAAGTTCAGTACATGGCAGATGTATTTTGGAGAAGATGGATAAAAGAATATCTGCCAGAACTGCAACAAAGACAAAAATGGACAAGGAAGACACGAAACTTCAAAAAAGGAGACATCGTTTTAATTGTGGACGAAATGGCACCAAGAGGATCATGGCTTATGGGCCAAGTGACTCAACCCGTGCCTGATTCCAAGGGAGCCGTAAGACAAGTACAAGTTCGGACCAAGACCAGCACTCTTTGCCGGCCTATCACCAAACTCGTGCTTCTTCTGGAGGCATCAGAAGGAGACTAACGCATATACATGCCAAACACACACTCACACCCGTCCCCGCACAAATTCACGCACACACACTTCCCTTTCCCACCACACACACCTACAAGCAGCACCTGAAGATTCACTCACACATATGCACACATCTTGGACTCATCAACTGTTGCAGATCTTCAAAAGAGACTGAAAAGTTTGCAATATTGTGAAAAAAAAGGAGAAAAAAGAAAGAAAAAAAAAAGACGATAATATTGTACAAGATGTGAAAGAACTTTGGCTCCTCTGTTTTGTTTTGATAATTGACATTTGTTTCCTGCATGCCAATTAGGGGCCGGAATGTTGGAGCCAAAATATTTATTTTCTTTCCTTATTTCTGATTTATTTGCACTGTGGCTTAATGTGTTAATTATGGACACAAAAGTAATTGTTTTATTTATTTAGTATTTTCTTAGTATTGGTTGCGCTAAGGACCACGCCCCCACATCACCATAGGCAGGTGACTGCAGCACCTGCACTATATTAGGGTGGTTAACGGGGCCGGCAGGTCTCTTGAGTTGAATGCAGCCAAACAGTTTTAGACCGCTTTTCAAGCACTCTTTGGATTTCTCATTTTTTGACGATTGTTGGATTACTTTGTCGATCTGTGAGTTTGCAAACAACCTGTGCCGCATTGTCCGCTGTCGCGGTAAGACCGTTTTTGTTTTTTGTTTTTTGTTTTTGGATTACAAATAAACAATCTGAACAGTGGATCGCCGCATCCTCCAGAATTATTGTTTATCACAAGCACGCTTGGGCGCGTCGAACTGAAACTCAACAATTCACCAAGAGCAAAGCCCGACATTTCACAGGGAAATAGTCGCGCTTTTACTCTCTGTCTCGCTCTCTCTCTCGTTCTCTGACTGTCTCACTCTCCATCTCGTTCTCTCTCTCTCCCTCTCTCTCTCTGATTGTCTCACTCTCTGTCTCGCTCTCCATCTCACTCTCTCTCTCTCTGACTGTCTCACTCTCCGTCTCGCTCTCACTCCCTCCCTCTCTCTCTCTCCCTCTCTCTGTCTCACCCTGACTGTCTCACTCCCCCCCGCCCCCTCTCTCTCTCCCTCCCCCTCTCTCTGACTGTCTCACCCTCTGGCTCCATCCTCTGCAGTGTGGGAAGAAGCTGAGAGTGTGCGTGGCCACGTGCAACAGGGCCGACTACTCCAAACTGGCTCCCCTCATGTTTGGCCTCAAGTCTCACGCCGACGAGTTTGAGCTGGAGGTGGTGGTGCTGGGCTCTCACCTCATCGACGACTACGGGTGAGACGGAGCGAGACCCCCTCCCCCCTGTGAGGTTTCCTCTCACACTTTTACTCCATTTCAAAGTGTGACTCTGTCCCCCCCGCCGCAGCAACACCTTCCGCATGATCGAGCAGGACGACTTTGACATCGGCTCCAAGCTGCACACCATCGTGCGCGGCGAGGACGAGGCGGCCATGGTGGAGAGCGTGGGCCTGGCGCTGGTCAAGCTGCCCGACGTCCTGCAGAGGCTCCGCCCCCACATCCTGGTCATCCACGGGGACCGCTTCGATGCCCTGGCCCTGGCCACCGCCGCCGCTCTCATGAACATCAGGATCCTGCACCTGGAGGGAGGAGAGGTGAGCTCGAGACAGGCACAGCTGATCAGTACATGAGAAAAACCACGTACATCTAAACTCATAGTTTCATAACTAACGACATTGTTTCTATTGAATATGCTATAAATAAGCAGGAAGCAGCAGCCAACATTTTCCCGCCGTGGCTGTGGGTTAAATTCCGCTGCAATAAGACTCTCCCTCTCTCTCTCCCTCTCTCTCTCTCTCTCTCTCTCTCTCCCTCTCTCTCTCTCTCTCCCCCTCTCTCCCTCTCACTCGCTCTCTCTCTCTCTCTCCCTGTCCCTCTCTCTCGCTCTCTCTCTCTCTCGCTCTCTCTCTCTCTCTCTCTCTCTCTCCCTGTCCCTCTCTCTCTCTCCCCCTCTCTCCCTCTGTCTCGCTCTCTCTCTCTCTCACTCTCTCTCTCTCTCTCTCTCATCTAACCCTAACCGCTGCTGCAGGATTTACTATATTTCGGCAGCTTAGTGAAGTCTTAACCGTGCGTTCGCCCCCTGGTGGTTGGATGACTGAAAGTGCTTGATTTGACACGTACGGTAGCCGGCTTTTTAAACGTTAATATCGGCGACGTCGCAGCTTAATTTAATCGTGGCAGCCAATATCGTGATCGTGATCAAAATTCGATGAATTGTGCAGCCCTACCTCAAACACAGCAAAACGCCAACGCTCGGCTTTCACGCGGAGAGAAAAGAAGACGACAAACAATCAGAAACGTACAGGAGAGCTTCACACAGGACCTCAGTGTGAGTGGAGAACAAAACAAACGTCTCTTCTTCTTCTCTTCTCTTCCCTCCTTGCCACCGTCGCCGCCCTGCGCAGGTGAGCGGCACCATCGACGACTCCATCCGCCACGCCATCAGCAAGCTGGCGCACTACCACGCCTGCTGCACCCGCATGGCGGAGCAGCACCTCATCGCCATGTGTGAGGACCACTCCCGCATCCTGCTGGCCGGCTGCCCCTCCTACGACAAGCTGCTGTCCACACAGCACCGGGACGACTACATGGACATCATCAGGAGCTGGCTGGGTGGGGCAGGCACACACACACACACACACACACACACACACACACACACACACACACACACACACACACACACACACACGCACGCACACACGCACACAGTCAGACATCATTTAATAATTAATTAATTTGATACATTTTTTAAATCAAGTCCCACCACTTCTATATTAATCTAAATCAGGCATGGCCAAACTATGGCCCGGGGGCCACATGCAGCCTGTTGAGCTCTTTAATCAGGCCCTTCAGGAAGATCAGGAAGAGGGGGAGGAAGAGGAGGAGGAAGAGGAGGAGGAAGAGGAGGAGGAAGAGCCAGAGTCATTTCAATAAAGAGCTAAACACCCTGGTGGTCCAGGGGTGGTTCTGGATGGTTCTGGGTGGTTCTAAGAGCTAAACACCCTTGTGGTTCTGGATGGTTCTGGGTGGTTCTAAGAGCTAAACACCCTGGTGGTTCTGGGTGGTTCTGGATGGTTCATTGACATTACAACAACATGTTTCCTCCACCAAGACACTCCATCCATCTACCCCCCCTCTGGCCCACTGTGGACCCCAGCAGTCAACCAGTTGGCCCACCACCCAGTATATATATATATATATATATATACAGTATGTATCTATACATCTTCATCCCCATGTCTTCACGTGTGCGTGCAGGTGAGCAGGTGAAGAAGGACGACTACATCGTGGCGCTGCAGCACCCCGTCACCACCGACATCAAGCATTCCATCAAGATCTACGGCCTGATGCTGGACGCCCTGCTGGAGTTCAACAAGACCACCCTCATCCTCTTCCCCAACATCGACGCCGGTGAGCACTCACACGCTGTACTGTATAAGCAAAAGTATGGGTCATTATGTCAAAGAATATCACGAGTCAAAGTACTGACTCAACTCCTTCACTCAGGTAAAAGTAAAGAAAGCACAGGTTGGGAAGTGTGCGGTGGTAAAAAAAGTGAAAAAGAAAACATTCATTGGAAATTTTTGCAAAGATGGAAAAGTTGTGACACGATAGTCCCGGAGTGAAGTGAGCGGCGCTGAGCTATGATCCACTCTGAGGCTTGACCACACAGCGGCAGAGGTTCAGTAGCTCTACTTCAACACAACATCCAGTAGACATGAAGTAGGAAGTACAGAGGTTTGTCTTCAAATGTAGGGCAGAGATACTACAGACACCTGGAAACCAAGGTAGCTTCATGACTGGACACAGGCATCCATCATCAGCACAGTGTTTGTGGCTATCTCGAGGTCAGGCCCACTGCCACCACTCCAACAACCATAGATGCTGTCCATGCTGGGCCTCCTCCTCTCCAGAGGTGCTCATCAATCGTGGAGAAAATGCTTCTTCATGTCTGAAAACTGTGTCTATACACTCAATCTCTCTCGTGTGTGTGTGTGTGTGTGTGTGTGTGTGTGTGTGTGTGTGTGTGTGTGTGTGTGTGTGTGTGTGTGTGTGTGTGTGTGTGTGTGTGTGTGTGTGTGTGTGTGTGTGTGTGTGTGTGTGTGTGTGCGAACCCCACAGGAAGTAAGGAGATGGTGCGGGTGATGCGGAAGAAGGGCATCGAGCAGCACCCCAACTTCCGGGCGGTGAAGCACATCCCCTTCGAGCAGTTCATCCAGCTGGTCTGCCACGCTGGCTGCATGATCGGAAACAGCAGCTGCGGAGTGAGAGAGGCCGGAGCCTTCGGAACGCCCGTCATCAACCTGGGCACCAGGCAGACCGGCAGGGAGACCGGTGAGTGGGGGGGGGGGGTCAGAGGTCAGGGGTGAGAGGGAGAGAGGCCGGGGCCTTCGGAACGCCCGTCATCAACCTGGAGAGAACCTAGCAGACACAGGAGAACCTGGAGAGAACGTGGAGAGAACCCAGGAGACACATGGAGAACCTGGAGAGAACCCAGCAGACACATGAAGAACCTGGAGAGAACCCAGCAGACACAAAGAGAACCTGGAGAGAACATGGAGAGAACCCAGGAGACACATGGAGAACCTGGAGAGAACCCAGCAGACACAGGAGAACCTAAAGAGAACCCAGGAGACACAGGATAACCTGGAGAGAACCTGGAGAGAACCCAGCAGACACATGGAGAACCTGGAGAGAACCCAGCAGTCACAAGGGGAACCTGGAGAGAACATGGAGAGAACCCAGGAGACACATGGAGAACCTGGAGAGAACATGAAAAGAACCCAGCAGACACAGGAGAACCTGGAGAGAACGTGGAGAGAACCCAGCAGACACAGGAGAACCTGGAGAGAACGTGGAGAGAACCCAGCAGACACATGGAGAACATGGAGAGTACGTGGAGAGAACCAAGCAGACACAAGGAGAACCTGGAGAGTACATGGAGAGAACCCAGGAGACACATGGAGAACCTGGAGAGAACATGGAGAGAACCCAGCAGATACATGAGAACCTGGAGAGAACGTGGAGAGAACCCAGCAGACACAGGAGAACCTGGAGAGAACGTGGAGAGAACCCAGCAGACACAAGGAGAACCTGGAGAGAACCCAGCAGACACATGGAGAACATGGAGAGTACCTGGAGAGAACCCAGCAGACACGAGGAGAACCTGGAGAGAACCCAGCAGACACAGGAGAACCTGGAGAGAACCCATGGAGAACATGGAGAACATGCTCCCAGGGGATCAATAAAGTATAATTGAATTGAATTGAATTGAAACACAGAAAGGTCCCAGGAGACCCTGGGAATCGAACCCATGACCTCCTCGCTGCGAGGTGGCACTGCTGACCACTGCACCACTGTGTTGCCCAGTGTTTTTACAGTAGGAGGGAAGAAGAAAAAAAACCCATCAAGAATGACAGTTTGTAGCCATGAAGCCTGCCTGCAGTTCCGCAGTCCACCAGAGGGGCAGACTACAGGGCAGCATGACAAGCAGTCAGGGTGAAAATGCAAAACGTCAGAACTAATATTTGATTTGGGCTGTTGAATATGATTGATTCAAGGTGTGTTGCTTGTTTATAACACTGCTCTAACTGTGTGTGTGTGTGTGTGTGTGTGTGTGTGTGTGTGTGTGTGTGTGTGTGTGTGTGTGTGTGTTGCCAGGTGAGAACGTCCTCCACGTCAGAGATGCCGACACCATGAATAAGATCTACCACGCCCTGGAGCTGCAGTTTGGGAAGCGATACCCCTGGTGGGTGCAACCAGCAGGATGATATGATTAATAATAATAATAATAATAATAATATTAATAATTAATACCCCCCCCCCCCCTGCCAGCTCCAAGATCTACGGCGACGGCAACGCCGTGCCTCGCATCCTCAAGTTCCTGCGCAGCATCGACCTGGACGAGCCGCTGCAGAAGACCTTCTGCTTCCCCCCGGTGAAGGAGTCCATCTCCCAGGACATCGACCACATCCTGGAGACCCAGAGCGCCCTGGCTGTGGACCTGGGGGGCACCAACCTGCGGGTGGCCATCGTCTGCATGAGGGTACCACCACAGAAGCTCGCCTCACAACACCTCTGGATGCCAGGCTAGCGATGCGTATTCTTACCCCCGGTGGCCACTCGAGGCACTGCAGCCACAAAAAAAAACGTGCGGCCCAAAATAAAAAAGCAGTTTTCCTCATAGACCGCAATGGACAAAAAGGTTGTAAAACAGCTCTTTTACAGGACGACCTTTGACCTGAAACATGGTCATTGTCTTTGAATATAATGAATTCATTAATTATTAAGACTGTTATTGGAAACTATTTAAAAAGAGACTATTTATGAAGACCAGAAATTCCCCAGGAAGTAGTGGCCGCTCGAGGTACTGCAACTAAAAAAAAAAAAACACCAATACGACCCCATAAAAAGCATTTTTCCCCATAGAAACATCTGTTGAACGGCTGACAGCGTGACCTTTGACCTGAAACATGGTTCAACAAATCTTTCTATTGCAGATTTTTAACTCCTGGACTTTTAATATTAAAAAAAAAAGAACAAATTAAAAAGAAACTAAAACGCTATTTCCAACGGCCAGACAATCAGTCTCAGCTCATTCTGATTGGCTGACGAGTCCTGATGCATCATGGGAGTTCCCACAGGTGTGATGCGAAGTGATACACGCAGTTTTTTGCACTGGATCCCTCAGATGTGATAAGGTCGGCTCAGTTTGTGCAATATCTTCATTTATATATATGAATATATATATTTTTTGATCTTTTTCCCCTCGTCCTGACCTCCTGACCTCCTGACCTCCCGTCCAGGGTAACATTGTGAAGAAGTACACTCACGCCAACCCAAAGACCTTCGAGGCCAGGATGCAGCTCATCCTCAAGATGTGTGCGGACGCCATGCGGGACGCCGTCTGCCTCAACTGCAGGATACTGGGAGTCGGTGGGAACCGTGCACGCACACACACACACACACACACACACACACACACACACACAGTAAAGAAAGGTGACTTTGGGAGCGATCAGCTAACACCGCTAACGCTCTTTCTCTGGCTGTGTCAGGAGTGTCCACCGGGGGGCGTGTCAACCCTCAGGAGGGCGTGGTCCTGCACTCCACCAAGCTGATCAAGGAGTGGTCCTCGGTGGACCTGCGCACGCCCATCTCTGACGCCCTGCACCTGCCCGTGTGGGTGGACAACGACGGCAACTGCGCCGCCCTGGCCGAGAGGAAGTTCGGACACGGCCGGGGGGTGGAGAGCTTCGTCACCGTCATCACAGGGACGGGTGAGTGTGTGTGTGTTTGTGTGTGTGTGTGTGTGTGTGGGAGGGGGGGGGGGGGGTGGAGGGGGGAGACGGGTAAGGAAGAGGAAGTTTGACCACGGCGGAGGGTGCAGAGCTTCATCACCGTCATCGTAGGGGCGGGTGGAGGGGGGAGTGGAGGGGGGAGGGGCGGTCTAGTCGGGGCGGGGGGGGGGCATACCTGGAGGGTTCTGGTGTCGATCCCATACCAGGTTAACACAGGGCTGGTATCACCGATACCACAACCATGACTTGAAATGTCACAATGGTTGAATGAGTTTGTGATGTTTGCCTTCAGTTATTGAATTGAATTGAATTGAATTGAATTCCTTTATTATCATAATGCAATCAGGTACAATGACAGTTGCTGCCACCCGAGAAAAAAAAAACAGAGCTCAGTATATCGTTATGATGTGAAACTATCACGATATTTATTGATAATATTAATTTTCACGTTATTTTGTGACCATTTTCACGTTACAACGTGAAACTATCACGATATTTATTGATAATTATCACGTAAAAATGTGATGGTTTCACATTGTTACGTGCTAATTTTCACGTTATTTTGTGATCATTTTCACGTTATAACGTGATACTGAGCCCTGCTTCAATCTCGTGTGGCAGCAAACTACGGAAGCCACTCAAAGGATTTTTGGGGTTCCAGACATCCCGCTGAATCCAGTTCTACGAGCTGTGTTCAAACACAGTAACGGGGACGTTGTAGAACCTTAACGTAGCTTAATGAGCGAAAACCATCACCACATTTCTCGTGGGCAATACAGGAATTTAAAGTACAACCGCAGGTGCCTACGTGAGAGTTTGGCGCTCGTTGACCCTGCGTGACCTGCGCGACCCCCAGGTATCGGCGGGGGCATCGTCCACCAGAACGAGCTGGTCCACGGCAGCACCTTCTGCGGGGCCGAGCTGGGCCACATCATGGTGTCTCTGGAGGGCCCCGCCTGCTCCTGCGGCAGCAGAGGCTGCATCGAGGCCTTCGCCTCGGGCCTGGCGCTGCAGCGGGAGGCCAAGAGGCTGCACGACGGTCAGTGGGTGGGCTGGGGGGGGCGGGGGGGGAGTGACAGCCTCTCTCTGAATGGCTGTGAAGATCATAAAACCTTCACTAAGGTGCAATAAGTCAAGTCAAAGCACCTTTAACACGACCTCAAACAAACAAAGTGCTGTACAGAAAAATAGATAAGAATAAATACAACAATCAAACAACAAAGCAGTAAAGCAGGGAAGAGGAAAAGGTCAATTTAAGAACAAAATTAGAAAAAGGACAAAATAAAAATAAATAAATAAATATATAGTAAATATAACTAAAGTAACATAATAAGAAAAAATAAGAAATCATAAAAAATAATAAAACACTTATTTACATGTCAGCATGATGTAGATCACTGTAAATAATCCAACTGTTCATAACGTGTATATATCTTGTTTTCCCGTTCTCACTCTAGATGTTATATGTATTCATTTTTTATTATTAATGAATTTATTTTTTATGATTAGAATTTCCCTTCTCTTTGGAACTACATTTTATTGCTCTAATTATGCAACTTTTCACCAGTGTGGGATTAATGGCCATCTGTTCTACTCTATTCTATTCCATGAGCGTCTTTACTTGGTGCAGTGGTTCTCCACTAGGTGGAGTCTCAGCAACCACATATTTTCCTGATCGTGAAGTCGCAATACTCATTGATCCCACAGCACTCAGAGAAATTAAAAAAAATGCCCGCGAAGCCGCGACCCAATCAAAATGGCTCTACTATGACCCACTTTTGGGCTGCGACCCGCCGGTTGAGAAACGCCGATCTTGTCTGTTTACACCCCAAATGAAAGAAGCTCAAGTCTTCTGTAATGAGTGTTTTTGCCTCTGCACCGTGCGGAACATTGAATCCTCCTCTGAAGAACCCCAGCGACTGACCCCGCCTTCTTCTCACACTGCTCAGAGGACCTGCTGAAGGTGGAAGGGATGGATATGAAAATCTCGGAGCCAATCACGGCCGGCCACCTCATCAGCGCCGCCCGGTTGGGAAACTCCAAAGCCGATGCTGTTCTGAACAAGGGTGAGAGAACCGAGCGTGAAGCATCTCCACCGGTCTGGAGGAAAACAGACACATTTGTATCAACGTGAAGGTCCTCTGTTACGTAAAAAAAAACAAAAAACAAAAAAAAACCTTTTGTCATGTGACCCATCACAAAATGACTTAAAGGTCCAGTCGGTAAAATTTGTCCTGATTTATAAATACATTCATAAAAGTCAATTAAAGTCATGTGGTTTTCCTAACCCATACAGTTCTCATATATATCTTGCTCCCAGTTAGCTGCCAGCTTACACCAGCGTATTTCTAAGGAAGCCTGGTGTGGACAATCCACACTGCCTGACAGCAGAGCGTTTGGTACGCTAGGGGGCGCCCTCCAATAAACCAACCAAGAACAAAAAGAAGGTGGAGCAGATATCCAGGTTTGGGTGCGCAGGGCCACCGTAGTTCACTGGCAAGCTCAGGAGAGGGAGAGAGAGAGCGGGAGAGCGTGAAAGATGCTGCAATCTAAAGTGTAACCACTCGATGTCGCTGTTTCTTACACACTGGACCTTTTAAAGCGCGACGCTGAAACCCAGCATTTGTGATAGCTGGAGGCTGTAAACACAGGGCTAAATATGCTCCTTTTTTTTCTCCTGGACGACTACATGACAAAGTGCTTTCTGTTATCATCATCCCCGCCCTCTCTCCCTCCCTCTGTCCCTCCCTCCCCCCCACAGCCTCCACGGCGCTGGGCGTGGGCATCATCAACATCCTGCACATCGTCAACCCGGCGCTGGTCATCCTGTCGGGGGTGCTGGGCTCCTACTACCAGGCGCCAGTGCAGCGCCTCATCTCGGAGCGAGCGCTGGCCTCGGCCCAGAGCATCAAGGTGCTGACCTCGGACCTGGAGGAGCCGGCGCTGCTGGGCGCCGCCAGCATGGTGCTGGACTACGCCACCAGAAGGATTTACTGAAGGCTTTATTTTGTAGTTTTGGTTTGGTTGAAAGGACCCCCTTTCGCTGCAATGTCCCACCCGCACCTGCAGGGAGTGCCGGACGTGCAAAGGTTTCGACACCTCAGCGCGTCGTAATTCTGTTACTGTGCCACAATTTAATGTTACTTTTTTTTTCTTTTTTTTCTAAAGAAAAGAAAAAGAAATTCTTGTTTTCACGGTTAGATGGACAACAGTCATACCTCCCAGCCACTAGGTGTCGCACTCATCCCCCGTTGCTTCACCGTTCTAGTCTACAGGCTGCAGGGGGATGACACAATTTACAACATACTGTACAAACTGGGAATGGCTGCTAACGAGAGCGACAGGAATAATGGGAGTGTTTCATATGAAGAGAATCTAGGAAAAAGTGTCTCTGTCGCACTGAACCATGTGACCCGATGCTAAGCTAGCTAGCTAGGGACTGATCTCAAACCGTTGGGACAGCGGCTGCCGTCGGTTGTGTCGTTTAGCTTGTTCACCTGTGTCTTGCACTGCTGCTGCAGCATAGCCGATGTAGCGCAGCATAGCATCGGACGCAAGGCTACATCGGCGGCCCTTGGCCTCATGTCCCCCCCCCTCCCCCGAGTTGTCGTCTTCGTCTTTGTTGGGCCACTGCGGAAATGCAGAAAAGCAGGACTGACTTTGTTGGCCCACCAGCGTTTGAGACGGACAACAAATCGACTGAGCTTTGTCCTTTAGCGAAGTTAGCCTCCGTAGCATGCTAGTAGTGCTATTGGCTCACACATCCTCATTGGTTGTTTTTTTTAATCAACTGACACGCTCAAAGGTACACAAGGAAAACGTTTTGGACAAGATGATATTTTTAATAATAGTAATATCAGTATTTACAGTATGTGTTGCATTTTAATCTATTACCTTTTGTCTATACCACCTTTTAATGTTTCTGGTCAACACGCACACAAATTCTCAAACGTGTGACAATTGAGTCACCGGCAGGTCAGACGCGACCTGCGTGTTTGTTCAATGGGTCCAGTGCACGAAGTCACAGTCCAATCAGTTTGGGTTTTTTTAGTCAATTGTCTTGAGGTCGAGACCAATGCCGAATTATTTTTTAACTGTTTTACTTTGGATCCTTTTGGACCATTTTGAACACGAGGAGCTCTGACGTTGTGTTGTGTTTTCTTTTCCATAATTTATTCAAGAGTCAGAGTGGCTTTTAAATGACTTGACTGAGCTGCTGCTAGTCTTCAGTGGGGGGCAGAGAAAAAAAAAAAACTTTATTGAAAAAGAAAAGTTGCAATGTTACGCTGAGTTGTCACAATGAAGGTGTTACTGACAGAAGGAACAAAACCTTAATAGCTGCGACGGTGTGATTTGGACTGTGTGTGTGTGTGTGTGTGTGTGTGTGTGTGTATCAGATGTGTGTCTTTATGTTTGTCATCACCAAGGACCTTATGAAGACTCAACTTCAACTGCAAGTCATCGGAATGTGTGTTTCATCTCCAAATATTTATGTGATTTTTGTACATTGCGTTTACATTATTAAAAAATAATTTGTAATTGTAAAAAAAAAAAAAAATAATAATAATAATAGTTTTTTGCTATTCATCCATGTAAACTATGTTGTTCCAACATACACAAGAAGGGCCGCCATTTTCCTCTTTCTTGGGGGGGCATTTATTTACGTGAATAAATAAACAGCTCATTTTATCTCAGAATGTGTTGCTTCAGCGTTATTTCAAAGTTAATGGCTGTGATTTTTATTTTATTTTATTTTATTTTTATAAATTTGAACAACTGACTTTACCATCACCCTGTATCTTTTACGGGAAGTAAAAAACCATTCGCTGTGAATGTTGGTCCAATTTGAACAGGTGAGTCGAGCTGCTTTTGTCACCTGAGCTCTTCCACACCGCTTGCACTTGTAAATTATTAACGGTCATCGCATTATACTGGGCACGTCAAACGTTGGGCCTTTAGCCGTTAGCTTTGTCCCGGAGAGAGTGACTGACATTGTAACACAAATGTTGATGTATTAATATCGGAGGTTCCGTTCCAATACAGCCGTGTGCGTGCGATTAATTACTGGAAGACGGAAGAAACAAAATCCGTGTATCCGTGTGTGGAAAGCGTGTACTTTGTAATGTGTTGTATTTGCGAGTTTTTTTTTTGTTGTTGTTTTTTTTAAGCCACATTCGTAATGTTCCCCATTTCAAACCCAGTCAAATTGTAATAATTGAATCAGCAGTAATTACAAACTGCAGCTTTTTGACTCGCAGCCGTCTGACACACACAGCAGCACGTAAGCACATCACGGGACCCGCTTGTGGACGTCTTTTGCGTATGTGATTGGTCCACCGTCGACGCTGCCGCACTCTGATTGGCCCTCCCGTACTATCCATCACCCTTCCCGCTTTGCGATTGGCCGAGCAACGCTTTTCCGCTTTGCTTCGCTTCCGTAGTTTTTCTTCTTCTTCTCCTCCTCCTCCTCCTCCTCCTCCCTCTTCTTCTTCTTCGCTCCCTCCTCCCGCCGACGTCCTTCTTCCTCGGGTTGAGCTGCATCGACTTCGCCCGGTTGCTTTTTTACACCTGCCCGCCCGTCTTCTTCTCCGTCTTCTCACCGACACACTTCGCCCGCAACATGGATGATTTCGACATGCTGAACGCGCCCGCCGCTGGCAACGGCGTCGGCGGGGAGGAGGACCCCGCCGCGGCGTTCCTGGCCCAGCAGGAGAGCGAGATCGCGGGCATCGAGAACGACGAAGGCTTCAGCATCCTGGACGGCGGAGACGTCCCGTCGTCGCTGGGAGACTCCAACGGTGGGTCCGCCGCTGTCAACCGGACTGGACCGGACCGGTCGCTACCAGCCAACACCCGGGAGGCTGGTAGCGATAAGCTGTGTTTTTTATTCGATACCTATAATTTATATTTATATATATGTGTGTGTGTGTTTTTTTTAATTGACGTCCGACACCGACGAAGTAGTTGAAACGGTGGGGGGTTTAACAAGCTGGCTAGTGTTAGCCTAGCCTCTGTGTGGCTAACGGGTTAGCCGCACAGAGGCAAGGCTCACCTGTGTTACATTGAGACAAGACGCTGCGTTGCCGTGTGTGGGGGTGGAAACAGAAATATATATAAATACAAAACCGCTAATAAAATGAAAATAATAAGAGGGGGGAAACAATTAAAAGCTTCGATGAACAGTAAAAACGTTCGTCAAATGAATGGAGCGGTCCGATAAGATCAGCTGAGCCGAGCGGGTTGTGTTGGTGTCGTGTCATTCGTGACATCGCCACACACACACACACACACACACACACACACACACACACACACACACACACACACACACACACACACACAGAGCCACCACCTCTTCGACGGTTGTAATCGACCTTTGGCCAGCAGCTCTTCACTTCCTGGAGGCCGTGGAGCTCCGTGGTGCTGTAGCAACAGTAGCAGCAGCAGCACTTCCAAACTGCTGACACTTGAGAAAGACCTCTCACTCTGTCACTCACTCACTCTGTCACTCCCTCCTTGGCAGGGTTTCTTCACACTCCTCTCTGGTGTCTGGTGTGTGTTTATTGTCCATGTTGCCGTCCCATTGCTTCTTCTGCTGACACAATGTTTTTTTTTTCTTCTTCTTCTGTTCCTCAACCGCTTGCATTTCACTAAAAGTTGCAGTACACACCGATGCTTTGATACTTGTTGACACGTATTCAGATATGTAAATAACTATATGTTTTATTTTATTTTATTTTTTAATTCTTCTTAATTCTCTTTGCACTGCAGCACCATGTGAGATAAATAAATCCATTCATTCTTCTTCTTCTTCTTCTTCTTCAGATGGTGCCATCAATGGAGATCTTCATGGGGTAAAACTTCTTCTCATTTCATACCCGACGCATGATAATAATAAGTAACCCCAAGGTAACTCTGGTCACGCCAGTCACCTTGACCGCTGGTTGATGTTTTCTAAACCAGTGTTGTGTCGGGTGGTTAAACCTGCGATTGGAAAACCTCCTCCCGGTGAATGAGTTCATGGGTTCTCCAGCGTTTCCCTGTGGCTCTGTGGCAGTTTGATTTCAGTTGGAGTGTGTGGCTCTTTGAATCCGTGCCAGCTTCCTCTTCCTGTGCTGTCATTGCAACATTCCTGCCCTTTTTTTGCACCGTCAGGATTTCAGACAGAGAGAAAAAAAATATCCAAGGACGAGACAGAGACTGATATTTTTCTCCCCCCCCCCCACCGATAAATCTCCTCAGAAGAGCAGAATCCAGACAGTGTTGAGCTTCTGTAATCCACAGTTTTTCCTGATTTGAAATCTCTGAGAGTGACCTCGTCGTTCTTCCCCCTCTCTCTCTCTCTCTCTCTCTCTCTCTCTCTCTCTCTCTCTCTCTCTCTCGCAACTCCAGGAAAGCAACGGGCCGTCGGACGCCTACGCTGCCATCTCCAGCGTGGACCGGCTGCAGAACGAACCCGAGAGTCTTCGCAAGTGGAGGGAGGAGCAGCGGGAGCGGCTGGAGCTGCTGGGTGAGGAGAACAGCCTGGGCTGGGGAACACTGGGAACACTGGTTCCACTGGCCTGGGGAGTGGCTTGACCTCCTCCAATGTGCTCCTCTCCCTCCGCAGACAGCAACTCTCGCTCGCAGGAGTCAGAGTGGAAGGAGAAGGCCAAGGTGGAGCTGGAGGAGTGGCACTCCAGGCAGAACGAGCAGCTGGAGAAGACCAAGACCAACAACAGGTAGCGCCGCCTGCTGGAGTTGACACATGATCACATGTCATAATGATAATAATAATATCAACTATGGATGCACCAGGGCCACTTTCTACAGAACCAGTAGACCGCGAGCACCTCTACATACATATCGATACCGATACCTGATACCGGTGTCGGTATCGGTACTTCCCTAATAATAGTAGAGTCCAAAACCAACACGTTTTCTTGTTTCCTGAAAGAATCAAAAAGCAGAAATCAGATTTTTGTTTCTTTTAGTTTTAACTAGAGAGACTTTAAATCATCCCGCTCTGACCCGATCCGACCCGATCTGACCCGATCTGATCTGATCTGATCTGATCTGACCTGATCTGACCTTATCCGACCTGACCTGATCTGATCTGATCTGATCTGATCTGCCACCTATGATGGTTGTCTTTGATAACGTCTGCTTTAATCTCCCCAGTCAGCCTCACTGTCTCAGTCTCAGTGTCAGTTGAAGCCGCCTGTCGGCCTCATGAATAATGAACCGACCTGCGGCCTCGACTCCCAACACGTTCAGTCCGTCTCTGATTCATGGCCTTTGCCCAAAACGGATGAATCGGGCTGCATCACTCTTCATAGCGAATCCATCTCTTCTTTCTCAAAGTCACTGGCTGCACCGCAGCACTGCTGCTGCTCCGACACTCAAGAACAGCTCCAATAGTTGCACTTCACAGCGCCTCTATTCAGGACGCAGCAGCAGCAGCAGCAGCAGCAGCAGGTTCTCAGTGTGCAGGAGCTCCAGAGGTTCCTGCAGGAACCACACGGCGCCTTCAAACCTTCTCACCCTCTTGTTGACTAATGACTGTGTGCTAACTGACTCTGCTTGTCTTTCCATCCTTTCTTTGATCTCTATTGTTGCTCTCTCTCTCTCTTTCTCTCTCTCTCCTGCCTCCTCCTCTCCTGGATGCTTATCCAGGGTGCTGGATGAAGACTTCTACAAGCAGCCCTTCTCTGAGCTCATTGGTTATGTGTATGTTGCTCCAACTAACGTCCTCCCTCCTCATCTTGCTCATCCTCCTCCTCTTCCTCCTCCTCCTCCCTGTCACCACCTCCTCAGCCCTTCTGTTTGGCTCCACCTGTTGGTGCCTTTTTGTTTTAGTGGCTGTGATTTCATTTTGAGTGAATGTGAGTGTGTTTGATCCAGAGAGCCTGCAGCTGTTATGTGTGCATCTAAACATCATCATCACTAATGTTCACTCCTCTTCATCTGACTGCATGTCAGAGCTGTGGGGGGGAGAGGGTGACTGCATGACTGCCTGCCTGACACTCCTCAGACACCCACTCACCCCTCACACCAGCCTGTTCCAGCATGTCATCTCACTCCTCTCTCACCCTCACTCACTCCTCTCTCACCCCCTCACTCACTCCTCTCTCACCCCCTCACTCACTCCTCTCTCACCCCCTCACTCACTCCTCTCTCACCCCCTCACTCACTCCTCATTCGCCCCTCTCTCACCCCTCTCTCACCCCTCACTCACTCCTCACTCGCCCCTCTCACCCCTCACTCACTCCTCATTCGCCCCTCTCTCACCCCTCACTCGCCCCTCTCACCCCTCCCTCGCTCCTCTCTCACTCCTCACTCGCCCCTCTCTCAGTCCTTTCTCACCCTTCACTCATTCCTCACTCACTCACCCCTCGCTCACTCCTCACTCACCCCTCCCTCGCCCCTCTCTCACTCCTCACTCACCCCTCGCCCGCCCCTCTCTCACTCCTCGCTCGCCCCTCTCTCACTCCTCACTCACCCCTCGCTCGCCACTCACTCACTCGCCTCTCACTCCTCATTCACCCCTCTCTCGCTCCTCACTCACCCCTCACTCACTTCTCGCTCGCCCCTCTCTCACCCCTCGCTCACCCCTCTCTCGCCCCTCACTCACTCATCGCTCGGCTCTCACTCGCTCGCCGCTCGCCCCTCTCTCACTCCTCACTCACCCCTCTCTCACCCCTCGCTCGCCCCAGACTCCAGTCTGTCCTCGTTGTCGTCCATTGTGCTTGTGTTTCACTCCCTCCTTCTGTCATTGTAGCCAAATGTTGTGCATACTCTCACCTGGGGTTTGTAGCAGTAGTGAAGACGAGGGTTTGGACCAGCGGTCGTTGGCCTCCTGAAGGTTTCCTCCTTTGATTCGATGCGCAGCCGGAGAACAGCGCTGGTTAGGAGTGATGCTGGTTTGAAGCAGCCGCTGGGGTGTCTGTAGGCCGCACTCTCTGTGTTCAGTTTGATCCTGAGAGGTGGTTGAGGAGGAGAGTGGGTCCTCCTGCGGTGCCGTGGAGGTGGGACTGCTGCTCCTCAGGCTTGCAGCCTGCTCATGGAACATCACCTCCGTGGAGGGAGCAGGACGGCCAGATGTGAATCAGGATCGAATGATTTGAAATGACTGACTCACCCTGCAGCTGCAGATGATTTCAAGACTGAATCTGATCTTTAGTCCTCCTGCTCCTCCTCCTCCTCCTCTATTCCCAGTCGCACTCTTCTGGTCCTCTGACTTCCTCACAGCTGCTTCAAGCTGAGCTCTACTTGTGCTTCACCGGGACGTCAGCGGCTCACAGCTTCATGCTGATGTTCTCTGCTAGCTCGCTCGCTAGCTAGCTAGCTAGTCACCTTGCAGCCATTGGTCCCCGTGGCCAAGTGAGAGGGAAGTTGTGCTTCCTGGTTGGAGCTGGAGGAGGAAACTGACTCACGGCCATCGGCCCCGGGACAGGAAAGCACAGACTGACGCACTGCAAACTGTCTGCTGGGTTTAAATCAACGCTGATGGAACAGCGGAGGTTCCTCCAGCATTCACGAGGACCTCTTCACTGTGCTCCTCCTCCACCTTCTGTCCCAGGGTTAGCAGCAGGAAGAACGGACCACGCAGGCAATTCAGTACAGCCCGCGTGACCCGATGCTGCACAGGCGCTTCATTCCCGAAACCTCTTTAAAAAAAAAAAAAAGAAAAGGAATGAAGCGCTGCTTCTTGCACGCCGGCTTCTTGTCATTTGCATTCAGCGCCCTCATTTTTTGTCTTTCATTTCACCCCCCCCCCCACTCTCTCTCTCTCTCTCTCTCTCTCTCTCTCTCTCTCTCTCTCTCTCTCTTCTAAAAAGCTGACCAGTGAAACTGTTTCTCCCTGTTTTCTTCTCCTCTGCACCTTTCAAGCACTCACATTAACCATCCTTGCTACCGCCTAGACCAGTTAAGTAAAAAGACAAAACCCACCGACCTTCCAGAACCTTCTGCTTTATTTTGGGGGAGGGAGGGGGGGGGGAGCACTTGTTGTCGTTTGTGTGTGTTAGTTGTGCGTTAGTGTGTCCCTCCTGTGCTGTGGTGCTCCTCCTAGTTCCTCCCTGTGATGATGCTGCTGCGTCGGGGGGGTGGGGGGTGGGGGTGGGGGGTTATCATGGAGCAAACATGTTGCTGTAATGTCAGTGGAACATGAAGCAAAGTTGCAACCAAGTCAGTGTCTGTGAAGCCCCACCAGGGTGTTTAGCTCTTAGAACCACCCAGAACCACCCAGAACCACCAGGGTGTGAAACACTGCAGACAGGGAGGAGATGCAGCAGTTCTATGATTATTAATATCAGTTCGTGGGCCGGATTAAAAAGCTTTAACGGCCGTGCTTGAGTTAGACGCTAGGAAAGAAAAATTAAATTTATTTCCCCAACAGTTGCGTTGAAAACAGTAAAAAAACAAACAACCACACCTGGTGTTACTGTGTGAAGTAGCTCAGCAGTGACTCAGGTTGTGACTCAATGTCTCCTTTTAATTCTGCTTTAATTTCTGGGTGTGTGACCGGCGACTGCTGGGCCGTCTTTGCTTGTTTTCTTTTGTTTTTTTTTAAACCTCACCAACAAACACGTCAATCTCAGCAGCAGCAGCGTGCATGGCTGGCGCTTCAGCACAGCTGATAGCCATTATCTCTGGGACTTAATCGCTTTGCTTAAAAAAAATATAGGATATATATATATATATATATATATATATATATATATATATACATACATACACATATATATACACACACACGTATTCATACAGTGTCCTGCTGAAGTTTTTATTATTTTTATTTAAATCAACCAAAAATGTTTTCGATGTTAAGTACACAAAGAAGCGGTAACCATACACGCGTGGATGTGGCCTGAGAGGCGTGTCCCGTGACCCAGTCACATGACCCAGTCACATAAGCGTTAGCTTGTTAGCTCAGCGTGGAGTCTGAAGACGGGGGTAGTGGTTGTGTCGCTGCTGAGAGGAGACCCTCTGCTGATCCTTCACAGTGTGGGAGGTTCCCACTGGAAACCGCAGGACACAAGATGGCAGCTGACTAGCAGCAGCAGCAGAAGAAAAAAAGAAGCTTTATTGTCATAAAATGTCAAACAAACTCCCAGTGGCCATGGACCTCCTGGTCTGCTGTCTGTAGATGAAGCTCTGGTCCTCAGTGTATGATGGAGTCAGCAGAGGACCTTTCTCACAGCGCCACCTGTCTGTCTGTGTGTGTGTGTGTTATGTGTTGACACCACTGGCCCCTCCCTCCTCTAACCCTCCACCCCCCCCCCCCCCCCCCAACCCCCCTCTCCTCCCCCAGGGCGGCCGAGGAGGCCATGGTGTCGGACCTGGATGAGAACAACCCGGGAACCGAGTGGGAGCGAGTGGCCCGGCTCTGCGACTTCAACCCCAAGTCCAGCAAGCAGGCCAAGGACGTGTCGCGCATGCGCTCCGTGCTCATCTCGCTCAAGCAGGCCCCGCTGGTCCGCTAGGGTAGAAATCACCCCCCCATCCCCACCACCCTCATTCTCCTCATTCCCAGGACAAGGGGACCCCCACCCTGTCTCTGCATACCTACCTGCACCCAGTGCAAAGTCCCCCCCCCCCAGGCAGGACTGTACACGTCAACACTGAAGCACCAGCTCCCATAACCCCCCACCACCACCGAAGGTCTCTTCCTGTGTCTACTTCCTCTGCAGGGTGGGCTCAGCCCCTCCCACACACCCCCACCTGTTGGGGGAGGGGGGGGTCTCCGGGTCTCCTGGGGTCCTCTGAGCAGGGGATGATGTGATTGGTCGAGCATCCCCCCCACGCCTCCGCTTCAGACCCGCTTCCTTCAACAGGGGCTCAGTTCACAACAATTCCCATGATGCTGTATGCAACCCCCCCCCCCCCACCACCACCACCACCACCATGGTTGATGGGTGTTTTTAAGTGCTTCATTTGTCCTCCAACTAAACCCATAGCCGCCTCCTGATGGTTTCGTCATCCTAACAAAAGAAAGTCACTTTCTTTCTCTTTTTTTTTTTGAAGGACCAAACAACACAATTCCAAATCCAGTGTTTGTACTTTGCTTGTGTGTGTTAGAGCCCCACTGTGGTGTAATGTGTTCTGTTTCTCTCTCTCTCTCTCTCTCTCCAAAACTATGCATAGTCCTATTTTTTGACAACCCCCAGCCCCCCCACCCCCCCCCCCCCCACCCCCCCACCCCCACCCCCCCACCCCCACCCCCACCCCCAGCGCTCCAATCAGAAATTGAACTAAAGTCCGGTCATTACAGTAAATGTGTGCGTGTTCCTCAACAGTGTGTGTATGTACTCTATACGTGTACCTATGTACATATACAGAAGGCAATATATATACAGTATATAAAACGTTTATGTCACTCAAATTAGCCAGTTGTGGGTTTTTGAAGAGAAGTAGATATTAGCCGGCTGTTGCTTGACCGTAAGTGTTCATCATCCATTTGATTTCAATATCAGTAAAAACAAAAAATATCTGAAAACAAAGTTGTCTTGGCTTTTTATTTTAATTTTTTTTTTTATATTCAACACTCCTGTTGTGAAACTTACAGTCACTGAGGACCAAGTATTGTAGAATATATCACAAATAATGTTTTATTTGATAGTTTCACAAATGCTATGTATTTTAGCCAGAATGTTATGCTTGTATCATCATTGAATCTTAAAATAATTTGGCATATCTCAAATGAGCCTCGAGGGAAAAAATGAAGATGAAGTGATTATTGAAAAAACAAAACAACAACCTCAAAAATAATTGTAAATTAAAAACAACCTAAAAAAAGACAGCGCTGCTTATTTATTTACTTTTTTCTTAAACTTTATTTCGAACATTTACAAATCCAAACAAACGTTACTAAAATAATAAAATCATTCTTTAAACCCGAAATGGAGGGACAGAGCTTTTCTAGTCCTATCGCAATGTCAACATGCATCGCAATTACAAATTATAGAAAAGCAAAGCGAAACTTTTTCTTTTACATTCTGTATACATGTATATAAACTAGTATAAAGTTCCAACGAGTATAAATGTGCCAAGCACACGTTTAGAACGACACATTTCTATTAAAAACGAGTCTTTTATTTCAAAAGGAAACCCGGCTCTTACGCAGGAAAAGCAAAGCGGAAGTCGACGCACCAACCCGGAAGTAAGTCCGGCGCTGTAAGGCTTACGGTGAGCTGCTCCAGCCTCAGACCGCCGCTGCCTCCGGACCGCTCAGCTCTCTCTGTCTGCCGGAGAACCGACCCACTCATCCACTCATCCACTCACTCACTCCTTCCTTCCTTCCGTTTGGACGCCGTGTGTGAGTGAGCAGAATGCCGCTGGAGTTCGAGCTATGTCCCGGTAGGATGATCGGAGGGAACCATCCGTGCTTCATCATAGCGGAGATCGGACAGAACCACCAGGGAGATCTGGACATCGCCAAGAAGATGATCAAGATGGCAAAGGTTTGGGAAAGCAAGACACCGAGTCATCAGCATTCATTATTCCCTACTTTTGACTTTGTCAAGTTATTTCCCCGCATGCTGCGCTTTGACAACCGGAACACCAGTATTTAGTCTGTATGAATTAAGAAGAAAATAAATCATTTTTGTTTTTTTGGTGAATTTTTTTTGTTGAAAGCAAACATTTGGACAGGTTAGAAAAATCATGGAAGAAAAAAAAAAATATTTATATGATAACACACTACATTACACAGTACGTTTTATAATTTAAAACAACCCGGGCTTTGTAAATGTTTCCGGTGGAATATAAATGAATTCATGTGATATATTTTTTCACAAGCAGAGGCAGCTGCAAAACAATTCAAACCCTGAGAAATTTGACTGTGGCTTCATTTGTTTCATTTTCTTAAACCGTAAATATTTTTTTTTTTTTTTTTTTATTCCTTTATTTCTTTATTCGTGAATATAATTTTACCCCCCTGCGCAGGACTGCGGCGCGGACTGCGCCAAGTTCCAGAAGAGCGAGCTGGAGCACAAGTTCAACCGGCGGGCCCTGGAGAGGCCCTACACCTCGCAGCACTCCTGGGGGAAGACTTACGGGGAGCACAAGCGCCACCTGGAGTTCAGCCACCAGCAGTACAGGGAGCTGCAGAAGTACGCGGAGGAAGTGGGCATCTTCTTCACGGCTTCCGGGATGGACGAGGTGAGGACGGCGTCGCTCACGCGCGCTGACCGTCGCGGTCCTTTTGATTTGGATTTGTTTTTAGTTTGACCTGACGCCCCTCCGTCTCTAGATGGCAGTAGAGTTCCTCCACGAGCTCAACGTGCCTTTCTTCAAAGTGGGTTCCGGAGACACCAACAACTTCCCCTACCTGGAGAAGACGGCCAAGAAAGGTGAACGGCACCCGGGACGCTGATGTTCCTCAGGGTTCTCCTGGGATTCTCTGCAGAAGCAGACGTTGAAGAAGAAGTGAGTTTCTTGCGGTTACAAAGTGTCCTTGTGCCCCTCCGCCCCCCCCCCTCCCGGCAGGACGTCCCATGGTGGTCTCCAGCGGGATGCAGTCCATGGAGACCATGCGCCGCGTCTACAAGACGGTGAAGGAGCACAACCGGAACTTTGCCATCCTGCAGTGCACCAGCGCCTACCCACTGGAGGCCAAGGACGTCCACCTCAGGGTCATCACGGTGAGGAACACGTCCACGAGGCTCCAGAACCTTCCACGAGGTTCCTGTCAGTAGGTCCCCTGTTAGCAGGCCTCATCCAGGTCACAAAGTCTGACTGAAAAACATTTATTTTCATTTAAAGTGTGAATATTTTGTTCGCATTCTTCAGTTGCATGACTTCTGAAGCGACAGGGGGCTGAGAACGACGATCAGAGGCTAGTCTGCATATTTACAGCTCAGTGCTATCTCTCTCTCTGAGAGAGAGAGAGAGAGAGAGAGAGAGCGCCACCCGGTGGACAGACACAGCGGCGTCTCCGTCCGGCCGCCGTGAGGAAGAAGATTCGCGGCAGAAGAGTTTTCAAAATGAGCCAAACGGGGCGAGGAAGGCCCCCCCCCCACTCTTCATGCTAAGCTAAGCTAACCAGCAGCCCCTTTAAATTAGCAGTCAATAAATTCTCCTGCAGTGACACTGAAGCCACGGCCGGAACATTCAATTCGATTCAAGTCGATACAACATGCGGATGTGCAGTGTCGAGTAATTATACGTTCATTCGGGACCTCTCCTAGTGGTCATGTGATGTACTGCAGCGTCTCCACCACTGCCTCCTTCCCCTCCAGGAGTACCAGAAGGAATTCCCCGACATTCCCATCGGTTACTCGGGCCACGAGTCGGGCGTCCACGTCTCGGTGGCGGCCGTGGCGCTGGGGGCAAAGGTCATCGAGCGTCACGTGACCTTGGACAAGCGGTGGAAGGGCAGCGACCACGCGGCCTCGCTGGAGCCGCAGGAGCTGCAGGAGCTGGTGGCCTCGGTCCGCCTGGTGGAGGCGGCGCTGGGCAGCCCCGCCAAGAGCATGCTGGCCTGCGAGAGGCCCTGCCACGACAAGGTGCCCCCTCCACACCCCCGCCGAGACCCCGCCGACTCCTCCTCCTCAACCAGCGCTCTCTCTCCTCTCTCTCCTCTCTCTCTCTCCTCCTCCTCCTCTTCCTCAACCAGCGCTCTCTCTCCTCTCTCTCCTCCTCCTCTTCCTCAACCAGCGCTCTCTCTCCTCCTCCTCCTCTTCCTCAACCAGCGCTCTCTCTCCTCTCTCTCCTCCTCCTCTTCCTCAACCAGCGCTCTCTCTCCTCCTCCTCCTCTTCCTCAACCAGCGCTCTCTCTCCTCCTCCTCCTCCTCCTCGTCCTCAACCAGCGCTCTCTCTCCTCCTCCTCCTCCTCCTCGTCCTCAACCAGCGCTCTCTCTCTCCTCTCTCCTCAAACAGCGCTCTCTCTCCTCTCTCTCCTCAACCAGCGCTCTCTCTCTTCTCCTCCTCCTCCTCCTCAACCAGCGCTCTCTCTCCTCCTCCTCCTCCTCCTCCTCAACCAGCGCTCTCTCTCCTCCTCCTCCTCCTCCTCGTCCTCAACCAGCGCTCTCTCTCTCCTCTCTCTCCTCAAACAGCGCTCTCTCTCCTCTCTCTCCTCAACCAGCGCTCTCTCTCTTCTCCTCCTCCTCCTCCTCAACCAGCGCTCTCTCTCCTCCTCCTCCTCCTCCTCCTCAACCAGCGCTCTCTCTCTCCTCTCTCTCCTCCTCCTCCTCCTCCTCCTCAACCAGCCCTCTCTCTCCTCTCTCTCCTCCTCCTCCTCTTCCTCAACCAGCGCTCTCTCCTCTCTCTCCTCCTCCTCCTCCTCTTCCTCAACCAGCGCTCTCTCTCCTCTCTCTCCTCCTCCTCCTCCTCCTCCTGCTCAACCAGCGCTCTCTCCTCTCTCTCCTCCTCCTCCTCCTCCTCGTCCTCAACCAGCGCTCTCTCTCTCCTCTCTCTCTCTCCTCCTCTCTCTCCTCAACCAGCGCTCTCTCTCCTCCTCCTCCTCCTCCTCCTCCTCAACCAGCGCTCTCTCTCCTCCTCCTCCTCCTCCTCCTCCTCAACCAGCGCTCTCTCTCTCCTCCTCCTCCTCCTCAACCAGCGCTCTCTCTCCTCCTCCTCCTCTTCCTCAACCAGCGCTCTCTCTCCTCCTCCTCCTCTTCCTCAACCAGCGCTCTCTCTCCTCTCTCTCCTCCTCCTCCTCTTCCTCAACCAGCGCTCTCTCCTCTCTCTCCTCCTCTTCCTCAATCAGCGCTCTCTCTCCTCTCTCTCCTCCTCCTCCTGCTCAACCAGCGCTCTCTCTCCTCTCTCTCCTCCTCCTCCTCCTCCTCCTCGTCCTCAACCAGCGCTCTCTCTCCTCTCTCTCCTCCAGCTGGGTAAGTCGGTGGTGGCGAGGGTCCGGATCCCCAGCGGTTCGGTTCTGACCCTGGAGCAGCTGGTGGTGAAGGTGGCCGAGCCTCCGGGGGTCCCGGCCGAGGACATCTTCCAGCTGGTGGGCCGCAGGGTGACCCAGGAGGTGGACCAGGACCAGAGCTTGACCCCCGAGCTGCTGGACGGCGACGGCAAGAAGGCCAAGTGCTGAGGAGAGGAGAGGAGAAGTGCATGCTGGGAAGTGAAGTACCAGCGCATCCTTGAGGCTCTCGGATTGTTACGACTTTCATCATGATAAAATCCCATTCTCATTTTGTCTCGGTCTCATTTAGCCCGCTGTTTACAGCCCTCCTGCAAAATGAGTTAAAACTCATTTTAGGAAAACAAGCAGCGTGACTGCGGGGTAGTAGCATTGACCGCCCTGTCTGACATCATAAAGGGCGGATGAACGTCTCTTGAGATTCACAGCATTTCTGACAAAGTCTATCGTCACACTTTTGTGTATTTGGTGCCAATGAAGCCTTTCAAACCCCCGACCCTTTGACCTCCAGCAGAATGAAGACACTTGCCGTCAATGTGAACGCGTGTTGTTCCGTTGACGAACCCGTGGAGAATAAACGACTGTTGCAACTCCGTCTTTGTCTTTTTTTTTTTTTTTTTTTGCGTTGTCGCGATGAAGGGAAACACAACTCACGGGGTTCTACGTGGTGTTCTACGCGGCAACGTCACATCACTGTGTGGGTCGGTGGAGGTGTTTGTGTAGTTCGGTCTTTGGCCACCAGATGGAACCGCTCCCCCGTCAGTGTTTCTAAGCCCAGGCCCTCTGAACGCCTCAGTGTGAGACGTTCAAAACCAACCAACCAACCCTAAAAACATTAGCCAGCTGATTCATGACGTCACAAAACACGCACCCTCAAACCAACGCCTGCTTCGCAGTGATGGAGGAGCCTCGGCGGCGCTGATTCGTCCTCGCGGGATCCCAGCAGATTAGGAAAAGTTGTGTGTGTGTGTGAGAAATGTCTTGCAGCAGCTGAAGCTAATGAGCTAACTGCTAAGCTAGCTAATGCGCCGCCTGCTGCTGCTGCAGCTGATATCATGATGAGGGTTCACACTGCACTGCATCTTCACCGTGGATCTTCTGCTACTGCTGCCCAAAAAAATCCTTCCATGACATGGATGGGCCGATATATTGGACTTCACTTCAGCAGGAACCAGAACAGAACATCTTGACTGGACCACTCAGAGGAGCTCCAAGCAGGAAGTTCCTCGTCAGCCTGCAGCTGCACTTGAAATTGTTGTGATGTGAAAATCTTCAGTTGTGGTTGAAGAAACAGGAAGCAGGTGTTGATCTCCAGTCAGACCTCCAGACCTGCTCCTGCTCACCTCCTCTCACTCTGCCAGCTGGTGGGTGGTGGATCATTACCTGGCAGGTCAGCTGCTCCGTCACCCCTGGCAGCTTCCTGACTTCCGCCCCCTGCTGCTGCTGGAGGAAGAGGAAGAGGAAGAGGAAGAGGAAGTGGGAAGGCAGGCAACGTGAACAAATGAACTCAAGAGTTAGAGTAGACTCAAGGTGCCGGTGGTTCCTCTGCTCCGTTCCTGGACTTCATATTCATGGAAGTGGTTTTCTGGGCATCCAGTTCGGTAGGGGGTGGGGTGGGGGCGGGGGTGTCCAGCAAACTCCCCTGTATCTGAGCGGCGTCTATTTGCGGCCCCTCATTAAGTCAGCCAGTCGGGTTATTTTGGCCCCTGGTTGACTGGGTCCATGTTCCTGAGAGCTACCAGGAAGCAGCGCAGCCTGCTGGGCCGCTTATGTAACACGCTGAGCCCGTTCCCTCACACTTAATATAGCAGCAGCAGCAGCAGCAGCGATGGCAGCAAGTCACAAACTCAGCCGAGGTCAAGAGAAAAAACCCTCGGCAGAGTCGACCGAGGCTGCGGAGAAGTTTCTTATTCAGAGTTAATCAGGAATTAATCAAACATTATTCAGAGTTAATCAGAAATTAATCGAAAATCTTCCGATTTAATCAGGAATTAATCTAAAAAAAAATATTCTGATTTAATCAGGAATTAATTGAACATTATTCAGAGTTAATCAGGAATTAATCAAACATTATTCAGAGTTAATCAGGAATTAATCGAAAATCTTCCGATTTAATCAGGAATTAATCTAAAAAAAATATTCTGATTTAATCAGGAATTAATGTCAGGAATTAATTGAACATTATTCAGAGTTAATCAGGAATTAATCTAAAAAAATATTCAGAGTTAATCAGGAATTAATCAGGAATTAATCAGAGTTCCTGGGAGGTCAAACATCACAGCAGTTTGCAACTTTGCAATCATGGATTTTTATCTGCACTTTGTTGTGTTTGTGTGTATTTCCTCCTCTGCACACACTATCACTCTCTCTCTCTCTCTGTCACACACACACACTCCCTCTCTCTCCCTCCTCTATTGGTGCTACCATGATGTCAATGACAGGCTACATAACAGAAAAGGTCCTTTTAAACTTTTAAACCTTTGCAAAGCTACTTAGTGCTGCAGTTGTCATGAGTCGAGTCCAAACAGACCTGAAGTGAGCGCACACGCGCGCGCACTCACACACACACACACACACACACGCACACACACACACACACACACACACACAGAGCGACACATTGTTTCTTTTATACTGTAAATATTATTGTAATATTTATTTTTATTGCACACAACAAGAAGCCGATTGGTTGTTCTCGTGAGGGCTCCTCCTGATTGGTCCTTTTTGATGGTTGTCAGGGCAATTAGACTGTAAATCACAAACTCATTTGGGTGCACTATGCTTTCTCACCACTAGATGCTGCTCCCTCTCACACACTGGGGCCTTTAACCAGCTTCCAGGCGCTCAGCTGAGCCATGATCTGATGGACCTGATGGACTTTTGATTGATTTGATGGACCTGATGAACCTTTGATAAACCTTATGGACCTGATGGATCTGATGAACCTGATGGTCCTGATGGACCTTTGATGGACCTATGATGGATCTGATGGATCTGATGAGACTGATTGATGTGATGGGTCTGATGAACCTATGATGGACCTGATGGATCTGATGGACCTGATGAGACTGATGGAGCAGCCCACTCTGCTCCCATTGAGGCCCTCGCTGATCAGCCGCTTGTGTAAGATCCACTGGCCTGGTGGTGGGTGTGGGAGGAGGGGGGAGAAGTGTGACACCTGGGGGTGGTGGTGGTGTTGAAGGTGGGAGGAGGAGGAGGAGGAGGAGGGGAGAGAGAGAGAGAGAGAGACATCGCTGATCCTCAGTCTTGGCTGGGGGGTGGAGGGGGGGGTGGAGGGAGGGAGGGATGGGAGCCACCTTAAGGATGTTCTAAAGCAGTAGGGGGAGGAGGAGGAGTGGAAGAGGACAGGTGAGGAGGGGAGGGGTGAGGAGAAGGAGGAGGAGCTTCTGCTCATCGGCTCCTGTCCTGCCGGCTGCTCTGCCTTTGGCTGAGAATCTGGAAGAGGAATTAACCAGCAGAGACCTTCAGCCCTCTGTGGACTTCCTGCTGCTGCTGCTGCTGCTGCTGCTGAGGAACATCTAGCCGGAGAACCTTCAGGCCTGTGGACTTCCTGCTGCTGCTGAAGCTGCTGAGGAACATCCAGCACGTTGAGGAGCAGCGGAGCAGCGGAGCAGCTGCACACCGTCGCACTGGAGGACAACCAGACTGGTAAGAACTTCACATCTTCTGTGTGTGTGTCTGTGTGTGTGTGTGTATGTGTGTGTGTGTGTGTGTGTGTGTGTGTAAGTCAGTCAGTCAGTCAGTTGTTTTCAAGATGAAATCATCCACTTTGCATCTCAAGTGCTGTTCAAGGACTCAGAGTTGCTGGTAAAAATGTTCTCCTCCACCTTCTGCTGGACCTTCGGCTGGACCTTCTCACCGTCACTCTGTTCACCACTTGCAGTGCAAACCTTTGTTTTTATTTCCTTCCATTCCCTCTCTGTGGTCGACTTGACGCTATAATTTGTAACAGCCGTCTCTCAGATTTCCCAGCGACGGTGAAGGCAGCGTTGAGCAGGTCCCTGGCGCTAATCTAAGTATATCTTCTCAGGGATTAAATAGCCTCCTAATGAGCTTCCACTAATGACCCAGCTTCACTTAGAGCAGCGATCTCTGCTGCAGCTCCCGGGGGCTCAAAGTCAAGGAGGCTTCGCAGAACCACCGCAGACAGACAGAGCCTTTACTTAACCCAGCGCAAGTCACGTTCCCGGAGAACCGGCTGCAAACAGCAGGCTCACCGGAGAACGACTGAGCCGGTCATTGGTTTTTTTTGAACGCGTATAGAAAGACATGAGAACAGTAGAATGTCATTGACATAGAAAAATAAAATAGATTAATAAAGTATTTCTGCAAGTTTGAAAAGGGCCAGCAAGAAGAAAAGCAGCTTTCATCACCATGTTCATTAAAAAACATCAATTCAATTCAATTCAATTTAATTCAATTCAATTCAATACTTTACTAGGCCACCATCAACCTGAAATGAATTCTAATAAAACTTTTAAATCACCGTGTCAAATCAGTCAATTTGATGCTGGGTGCACAGAGAACGCGTGAGGAACATCTAGAACGTTTGCATCTGGACCGTACAGAGCCATTGATCCCTGATCAGGACGCTGAGAGGCAGCATTGATTAGTGGAGGAGTGACAGAAATCCCCTGAGAGGACAAAGTGTTCAGCAGGAAGAGGCGCTGAGCTGATGACTTCTTCTCCTCCTTCTTTTTCTTCTCCTTTCTGTTTTACAGGAGGGCAGGGGACTTAGAGCTCTTCTGTGAAATGTGGACTTTTAACAGTGCATTGTGTGCGGTGACAGAGGGGGAATTATTTTTGAGCGACGTGCTTGTGTAAAAAAAACAACAAGAAAATGATTTATTTATTTATTTATTTTTTATTTATTTAGTTTGATTGATTAATGGAAATGAAAGCGGCAAATAAATGTTATTTTTCAAAAATCTAAATCTCCTCCTTCTTCTTCTCCTTCTTCTCCTTCTTCTCCTTCTCCTTCTCCTTCTCCTTCTTCTCCTTTTCCTTCTCCTTCTCTTTCTTCTCCTCCTTCTTCTCCTCCTCCTTCTCCTCCTCCTCTATCTCAGGAGCGAGTGGCAGCTTTTTAAAAGGTTGTTGTTGAGGTGCAGGTGTCGACATTTCCGGATGGAACTGAAGGAGTTTTAGCTTCTGAGGCGACGTTGGTGTGTCGGCACCACCTTCAGTGCAGAATTCAGTTGTAATCCTGTTGTATCTTTAAATCGGTTGAAAGACCAGCGGAGCTTCTCAGGAACCTGAAACCTGTTGAGTTCTGTGTTGAACAAAGAGGGATTTTATTGTGAAACTCTGAAGCGTTGAAGGTTTCTTTGGGGGGGTGTATTGTTGACTATGCATTTATTTTCTGTTTGGTTTTGTCTCCTGCTGTCTTGCAGTCACTGCTATGAGGAGGTGTGGGAACGGGTTGGACCCTGGAATCAGGCTGCAGGGCCTCCGCCGCCATTAGAACCTCTGGGCAGCATGACCACCCACCGGTAGAACTGCTGCCACCTGCCAAACAACAGGGGGATCCACCCGCAGCGCCCCCTACTGCCCGGAAAGCAAAACAACGTCGACGACAAAAAGCCCCCAAAAAAAGCAAAACGAAGCCACCGGCGGACGTCATGGACTTCCTGCTGCTCGGGGGGAGGAGTTGGGGGCCCATGAGCTCCGGTAGCTCTGCCCCCTTGCTGGGGGGCCCCTCCCACCGCCACAGCCACAGCCACGGCAGCAGACAGCGCCACCTGCAGGCCGTGAGGAGGAAGCTGCGTCCCGGCCGGGTGCTGGGGCTGCTGGTCAGCCTGGCGGCTGTCTGCGTTGTCTGCTCCTGGAGTGCCTTGTCGCTGGGCGCTGCCCAACTGCCGGCCCGGGGCCCGGCGGCGGCCCGAGACCCGGAGGGCCCGGAGGACGAGGACCCGGCGGCCTACGAGGACCCGGCGGCCTACGAGGACCGGGTCGCTCCTCTCCGCAGGACTCTGCTGCACCACCGCAACCTGACAGCAGGGGCGCTAGAGGGGGACGTCCCGCTGGCCCTGCCCTCGGCGGACGCGGAGATGAACCACGGCGACTACCCCACCGACTACTTCAGCGTGGAGGAGCGGCGGCGCGGCTTCGTGTCGCTGCACATGTTCGGCATGCTCTACATGTTCATCGCGCTCGCCATCGTCTGCGACGAGTTCTTCGTGCCGGCGCTCACCGTCATCACGGAGAAGCTGCAGATCTCGGACGACGTGGCCGGCGCCACCTTCATGGCGGCCGGAGGCTCCGCCCCCGAGCTCTTCACCTCCGTCATCGGCGTGTTCGTGTCGCACAGCAACGTGGGCATCGGCACCATCGTGGGCTCGGCCGTCTTCAACATCCTCTTCGTCATCGGCATGTGCGCCCTCTTCTCCAAGGAGGTGCTCAACCTGACCTGGTGGCCCCTCTTCCGGGACGTCTCCTTCTACATCGTGGGCCTCCTCATGCTCATCTACTTCTTCCTGGACAACCAGATCACGCTCAACGAGAGCATCAGCCTGCTGCTCTGCTACACCTGCTACGTCACCTTCATGAAGTTCAACTCGCGGGTGGAGTCCTTCATCAAGAGGCTGGTGGGCAGCAACCAGGTGGACGAGCTGGAGGCCCCGCCCAAGGTGAGAGACCCGCGGCTCTTCGTCCGTCCGGCATCACTTCACCATCCATCCATACATCCATCATCCATCATCATCCATCCATCCATCCATCCATCCATCCATCCATCCATCCATCCATCCAACATCACTTCCTCATCCATCCATACATCCATCATCATCATCATCATCATCATCATCATCATCATCATCATCATCCATCCATCCATCCATCCATCCATCCATCATCACTATATATACATCCATACATCCATCTGTGCGTCATCACTTCATTATCTATCATCCATCCGTCAGCTGACCCCTCCCTCTGTCCATCCTCTCTCCACCACTGTGAGAGGAGCAGATCCAGTATACTCCTCCTCCAGTCAGCTCTCTGACTGACCTCCACCAGGCAGCGGGGGGGAGAAACATCTCACCTCTTCCATCTCAATTCATCACTTTTATTTTTTTCCCCAAGATTTTAATTATACACGTGCAAAAAAAAAACCCATCAACAGCAGGTGCTTTGTGACTCCGCCCCCCCTGAATCCTCACCGGCGTGAATAAGAGGGGATTTTTTGAGTGAGCCAGATGCCAAGATGAACCCGAGGAACCCTGGCAGGGTGTTGGAGACAAAGCAGGTCCTCCTGGAAGCACTCAGGCTCCGTGGTTTCCTCCTCGCTGGAGGATGAAGATGAAGACGAAGAGTCATCAGTCCTGGACAGCTGCTGCTGCAGCAGCAACTGCTGCTTCCACACACCAGAAGAAGAGAAGTTCTGTTCGACATCTTTCACTTTCCTTTGGTTTGGAGGTGGAGGGAACTCAGAGGTCCACCCTTACTTTGGTTGGGTTTGCTTGGACCTCTGTGGCTTCACGGTGGCATCTCCAAGTCTCTCCTCCTTCCCCCTGCTCTTTATTCCTTTTCTTCTCCTCTCTGGTCCACAGCTCTAATGTGTGTCAATACAGCAGCAGGTGGTGGAAACAGAGCAGCACAAGGAGCCTCTTCAGTGACCAATCAGCCTCCTCCTCCTCCTCCTCCTCCTCTTCTTTCTCTTCTCCTCCCTTCAGACCTCAAGTGTCTGTTTTGCTCGTCACTCTTCAAAAACAAATCCTTCAAATTTATAAAAAATAATAATAAATTGCCCACGTGAAGAAGAAGAAGAAGAAGAAGAAGATGAAGATGATGATGATTTTTTAGATTTTTACAAGCACACTGTATTTACAAAGTCATACATTTATGGAAAAACAAATAAATGTCAAATAAGTAAATAATAAACAAAACAATCAAACAAAAGAGAAACCTAAGAAGAAGGAGAAGAAGAAGAAGGAGAAGAAGGAGAAGAAGAAGACCTACTAGTGGGAAAATGTGAATTAAAAACAAACATTTGTTGTTGCAAAAACAACATTTCTTCCCTTTTTTCTATTTCCTTCTCTCTTTTGTTTGTTGTTGAAAAAGCCCCATTTGGGTCTTAACCTGTGATTTGCACTCAGCACAGAGAACCAATCACTTTACTGCGGCTCAGCCAATCACTCCAGGACCAGACGAGTGTCTGTGTTTTATCAGGAGCCTCAGCTGATCTTTGACCAGCAGTTCCTCCAGAAGAGGAGGAGGAGGAGGAGGAGGAGGTGCAGGTGGAGGAGGAGGAGGAGGAGGAGGTGGAGGGGCAGGTGCAGGTGGAGGAGGAGGAGGAGGAGGAGGAGGTGGAGGGGCAGGTTGAGGTTGAGGAGGTGGTGGGGAAGGTGGAGGAGGAGGAGGAGGGGGAGGAGGTGCAGGAGGAGGAGGTGGAGGTGGAGGTGCAGGTGGAGGTGGAGGTCCTGTATAAACATCTCCTCAGTGTGTGTGTGTCAGTTTGCATGTGTTGCACCAGCTTTATTTGGCCCTGTGTGTGTGTGTGTGTGTGTGTGTGTGTGTGTGTGTGTGTGTGTGTGTGTGTGTGTGTGTGTGTGTCCTTCTGGTAATCAGCTGTTCAGCACTGACTGTTCATCAGTCTGTGTGTCTGTCTGTGCATCCTGCTGCCTTGGCCTCATGTGTCGCTAGCTGCAGGCTAATCCCTGCCAGGCTAATGCCCCACAATCCCATTACAGCCGCTAATTATAGCGGGGACGCTAGCTGGCTAGCTGACTGGGGGAGCAGGAGTCACAAGATCGCCCCCCGGCTGGGGGAGAGGGAACTGCAGCCTCCTGCAGTGGAGGTGAAGGAGGAAATCATCCACCTGCTGCTGCTGGTGCTGGTGGTGCTGGTGGTGGAGGTGCTGCTGGTGGTGCTGGTGGAGGTGGAGGTGATGGTGGTGGAGGTGTTTTCTTTTCTTGGAAGGTTTTGGTTTCAGCCAGTTGAGCATTTTGTGTGTGTGTGTGTGTGTGTGTGTGTGTGTGTGTGTGTCTCGCCTCACCCTCGCCGTCTCTGTCTCTACCCGCCATTCCTGCGCCCGTAGCAAAGATGACAATCCTCTCTGATCTCCTTAGTGGCCGCTTACCTGCGGTGACGACAGCAAACACACAGCAGAGCACAGCCGCAGTACCGGCCTTGTCCTGCAGGGGGACGGGGGGGACGGGGGTGTGGGGGAGGGTGTGGGGGGGGGACGGGCACACACCGGGCCGTCGTCTGAGGAGCTGCCGGTTGGCAACAATGCCGGTTGTTGCGTGGGGAAGGTTGTCAGGGCCAGGAGCAGTGAGTGTGTGGTGACCCAAGGCTCCCTCACTGGGCTGTTGGTGGAAAAACATGCAAGATTCAAGACTGAGTAACTTTATTGGTCACGTGTTCACTGAATGCGCCAGAGAATAGCAAAAGAAGCACAGAGAGTTTGATCACACATCTCATTTTTAAACTGGCAGTCTTTGCTAACGTTCACCTTGCACTGGAATGAGCAGCAGCAGCAGCAGCAGCAGCAGCAGCAGCAGCAGCAGCAGCAGCAGTCAGACGAGGTGGGGGAGCGCTGACCTGTAAAGGTTGCTCAAAGCAGCACCTTCACACGCAGACTTGAAAATCACTCGGTCTAAAAGTGGCGATCTGCAGCGATTAATCCTGGCTAAGACCCAAAGCTCTGGCGGTCAGCTGGAGGCTGCAGGCTGCAGGGTCACAGACCACTGCAGCCTCAAGGAGAGACCAGCTCAGGAAGTTCCTGGCAGCAGCAGCAGCCATGGTGGTGGGGATGATGATGGTGATGATGATGATGATGATGGTGGTGATGATGATGGTGGTGATGATGGTGATGATGGTGGTGGTGATGATGATGATGATGATGATGATGGTGGTGATGATGATGATGATGATGATGATGATGATGGTGGTGATGATGGTGAAGGTGATGATGGTGATGATGGTGATGATGGTGGTGATGATGATGATGGTGATGATGATGATGATGATGATGATGATGATGATGATGATGATGGTGATGATGGTGAAGGTGATGATGGTGATGATGGTGATGATGGTGGTGATGATGGTGGTGATGATGGTGATGATGGTGAAGGTGATGGTGAAGGTGATGATGGTGATGATGGTGATGATGATGGTGATGATGGTGATGATGGTGATGATGATGATGGTGAAGGTGATGATGGTGATGATGGTGATGGTGAAGGTGATGATGGTGATGATGGTGAAGGTGATGGTGAAGGTGATGATGGTGATGATGGTGATGATGGTGGTGATGATGATGATGATGGTGATGATGGTGATGATGGTGATGGTGATGGTGAAGGTGATGATGGTGATGATGGTGATGATGGTGGTGATGATGATGGTGAAGGTGATGATGGTGATGGTGAAGGTGATGATGGTGATGATGGTGATGATGATGATGATGATGCTGGTGAAGGTGATGATGGTGATGATGGTGATGGTGATGGTGATGGTGAAGGTGATGATGATGGTGATGGTGATGATGGTGAAGGCGGTGATGATGATGATGGTGATGATGATGGTGATGGTGATGGTGATGATGGTGAAGGTGGTGATGATGGTGATGATGATGATGATGATGGTGATGGTGATGGTGAAGGTGATGGTGATGGTGATGGTGAAGGTGAAGGTGATGATGGTGATGATGGTGGTGATGATGATGGTGATGATGATGATGATGGTGATGGTGATGGTGATGGTGATGATGGTGAAGGTGATGATGGTGATGGTGAAGGTGATGATGGTGATGGTGAAGGTGATGATGGTGATGATGATGGTGGTGATGATGGTGAAGATGATGATGATGGTGATGATGATGATGATGGTGATGGTGATGATGGTGAAGGTGATGGTGATGATGATGATGATGATGATGATGATGGTGATGATGGTGAAGGTGATGATGATGATGATGATGATGGTGATGATGATGATGATGATGGTGATGATGATGATGATGATGATGCTGGTGAAGGTGATGATGGTGATGATGGTGGTGATGATGATGGTGATGATGGTGAAGGTGATGGTGATGATGATGATGATGATGATGGTGATGATGGTGATGATGGTGAAGGTGATGATGGTGAAGGTGATGATGATGATGCTGGTGAAGGTGATGATGGTGATGGTGAAGGTGATGATGGTGATGATGGTGATGATGATGATGGTGATGATGATGATGATGATGATGATGATGATGATGATGATGGTGATGATGATGATGATGATGATGATGCTGGTGATGGTGAAGGTGATGATGGTGATGATGGTGATGGTAATGATGATGATGATGATGATGATGCTGGTGAAGGTGATGATGGTGATGATGGTGATGGTGATGATGATGATGGTGGTGATGATGAAGAGCCAACCATCAGTGACTAATATACTATGATGATGAAGATTTTCAGAGCAGTAGAAAACACACAGTGGTTCAGTCCTCAAACAACTTGGAGCCTCTGGTCACGGCGCCACCTGGCTGCTGTGAGCCTCACACCGCCAAGTGTGTCAGTGCACATTGTGGCAGCACAATTCTCAAAATATTGTGATTTTTTTTTCTTCTTCTTTGCCGCACTGAACCTTTAATTCCCTGGTCCTGGTTCCCAGACGTCCAGCAGTGAGGCTTCGCTGTGTCTCAGGAACTCAAGTGTTTCAGAGCACAATCACCTCTTATAACAGCATCATCTCAGCGTGTTCACATCAATAGGATGGTGCAAGTAAAGTTGTGTTTGGTGCATCAGCAGCGCGGCAAAACCATCACTGTCCCGGCTTTCATGTCATGCAGAGTCCACAAAATTAAAAAAAAAAAGTTCCAAAGTTTTTCTCTTCTACTCAAATGGCATCACAATGCAGGTTCTGGTTAGTTCTGGAGTAAGAGGAAAAAGAAGATCTTTACAGCTTAAGCTGAAGTTTCAGGAAGAAGACTTATTTTGAAAGTCACTGCCTTTGTGTTGTCATGTTGTCAGTGTTGACCAGGTGATGTTGACCAGGTGATGTTGTCAGTGTTGACCAGGTGATGTTGTCAGTGTTGACCAGGTGGTGTTGTCAGTGTTGACCAGGTGGTGTTGACCAGGTGATGTTGACCAGGGGATGTTGTCAGTGTTGACCAGGTGGTGTTGACCAGGTGATGTTGTCATGTTGTCAGTGTTGACCAGGGGATGTTGTCAGTGTTGACCAGGTGATGTTGTCATGTTGTCAGCGTTGACCAGGGGATGTTGTCAGTGTTGACCAGGTGATGTTGACCAGGTGATGTTGTCAGTGTTGACCAGGTGATGTTGACCAGGTGATGTTGTCAGTGTTGACCAGGTGATGTTGTCAGTGTTGACCAGGTGGTGTTGTCAGTGTTGACCAGGTGGTGTTGACCAGGTGATGTTGACCAGGGGATGTTGTCAGTGTTGACCAGGTGGTGTTGACCAGGTGATGTTGTCATGTTGTCAGTGTTGACCAGGGGATGTTGTCAGTGTTGACCAGGTGATGTTGTCATGTTGTCAGCGTTGACCAGGGGATGTTGTCAGTGTTGACCAGGTGATGTTGACCAGGTGATGTTGTCAGTGTTGACCAGGTGATGTTGACCAGGTGATGTTGTCAGCGTTGACCAGGTGATGTTATCATGTTGTCAGTGTTGACCAGGTGGTGTTGTCAGTGTTGACCAGGTGATGTTATCATGTTGTCAGTGTTGACCAGGTGGTGTTGACCAGGTGATGTTGTCATGTTGTCAGCGTTGACCAGGGGATGTTGTCAGTGTTGACCAGGTGATGTTGACCAGGTGATGTTGTCATGTTGTCAGCGTTGACCAGGGGATGTTGTCAGTGTTGACCAGGTGATGTTGACCAGGTGATGTTGTCAGCGTTGACCAGGTGATGTTATCATGTTGTCAGTGTTGACCAGGTGGTGTTATCATGTTGTCAGTGTTGACCAGGTGATGTTGACCAGGTGGTGTTGTCAGTGTTGACCAGGTGATGTTGACCAGGTGATGTTGACCAGGTGATGTTGTCAGTGTTGACCAGGTGATGTTGACCAGGTGATGTTGACCAGGTGATGTTGTCAGTGTTGACCAGGGGATGTTGACCAGGTGATGTTGACCAGTTGATGTTGTCAGTGTTGACCAGGTGATGTTGTCAGTGTTGACCAGGTGATGTTGACCAGGTGATGTTGACCAGGTGATGTTGTCAGTGTTGACCAGGTGGTGTGTCAGTGTTGACCAGGGGATGTTGTCAGTGTTGACCAGGGGATGTTGACCAGGTGATGTTCACCAGTTGATGTTGTCAGTGTTGACCAGGTGATGTTGTCAGTGTTGACCAGGTGATGTTGACCAGGTGATGTTGACCAGGTGATGTTGTCAGTGTTGACCAGGGGATGTTGACCAGGTGATGTTGACCAGTTGATGTTGTCAGTGTTGACCAGGTGATGTTGTCAGTGTTGACCAGGTGATGTTGACCAGGTGATGTTGACCAGTTGATGTTGTCAGTGTTGACCAGGTGATGTTGACCAGGTGATGTTGACCAGGTGATGTTGTCAGTGTTGACCAGGTGATGTTGTCAGCGTTGACCAGGTGATGTTGACCAGGTGATGTTGACCAGGTGATGTTGACCAGGTGATGTTGTCAGTGTTGACCAGGTGATGTTGCCCAGGTGATGTTGTCACTCATCTCTCTGCTCTTTGTCCCAACAGGTGACCGCACCTGCAGATGATGAGAACAAGCTGACGGTCAGTTTCTGCTCTTCAACCATCACAATCGCAACAGCGTGAAAACACTCTCACTGTGTAACACGGTGTGTCTATGTGTGTGTGTGTGTGTGTGTGTGTGTGTGTGTGTGTGTGTGTGTGTGTGTGTCTATGTGTGTGTGTGTGTGTGTGTGTGTCTATGTGTGTGTGTGTGTGCAGGCCAAGCCGCGGCTGCAGAGGGAAGGCAGCTGCGCCTCGCTACACAACTCACTGATGAGGAACAGCATCTTCCAGCTGATGATCCACACACTGGACCCACTCAGCAATGAAGGTACACTGAGTCAGTGAGTCAGTGAGTCAGTCAGCGGTTCAGTCAGTCAGTGAAAGAATGAGAGAGTTAGTGGGGCAGTGAACAAGTGTCAGCGAGTGAATGAGTGACTGGGTGAGTGAGTCAGTGAGTGAGTGAGTCTGAGAGTCAGTGAATCAGTGAGAGAGTCCTTCCGGACGCCCACGCAGCCCTACCATTGGCTGTGTGTGAGGATGGGGGCGGGGTTAGTGTGTTGTTGAGGACTGTGGGCGTGTCTTGAAGGTCCGGTGTGGAAATATTTGGAGATTTCGAAGAAGGAACGGCGACATCAAGTGGTCACATTTAAGATTGCAGCATCTTTCACTCTCCTCTCGAGCTTGCCAGTGAACTACGGTGGCCCTGCGTACCCAAACCTGGAGGACGCCCCCTAGCGTTCAGCCTCAATACCAAACGCTCTGCAGTCAGACAGCTGGATTGTCCAGCTCCATTGACACCGGAAGATGCTGACCGCGATTGGTTACTAAACGGAAGCCACGCCCACTTTTCAAAATTTACACCAGTGCCTACTTCCTGTTTTCCTGGATGAATTTATTTTTGCTCTGTGTTGACAGCCAGTTGCTTTTTTTTTTAAATCATTTTTGCAACCAGCTCTGGCGCTCCCCGCTGGCCAAGTTAGAGAAGGCAGGTTTTTCAGCTCGTCTATTTGAGACCAGAGGCTCCGCCCACCTTTCCTTTCAGTCAGTGGCAGTGACCCTCAGGTGTCAGCAGACTGAGCTCCACCAATCAGCAGTCCAGAAACATAATCATCAGCTCCTCCTCCTCCTCCTCCTCCTGCTCCTCCTCCTCCTCCTCCAGGTCGTTTCAAAGAGAAGGCCTCCATCCTGCACAAGATGGCCAAGCAGAAGTGTAAAGACGAAGCCAATGGCATCGGTGAGTGGGGTTCCAGACGTGCAGCCAGCAGGATGTGTGAGGTCATGAATGAGACTGAGTGAAAAAGATCTGACGTTCCATGTTGAGCAGCCCAGTGACTCACTGGTTGGTGACTGGTTGAACTGGTGTCCTCACTAACTCTCTCTCTCTCTCTCTCTCTCTCACCTCTCCCTCTCTCTCTCTCTCCCCTCTCTCTCTCTCTTTCTCTCTCTCTCCCTCTCTCTCTCTCTCTCTCCCCCTCTCTCTCTCTCTCCCCTCTCTCTCTCTCTTTCTCTCTCTCTCCCTCTCTCTCTCTCTGTCTCCCTCTCTCCCTCTCTCCCTGTCCCTCTCTCCCTCTCGCTCTCTCTCCCTCTCTCACTCTTCCTCTCTCCCCCCCTCCCCTCTCTCCCCCCCCCTTTCTCCCCCCTCTCTCTCTCTCCACAGGTGCTCTCGTCCAGCAGGCCTCCAGGAAGGACAACGGTACCCACTTCTTCTTTCTCTCCTCAGTTCTTCTCCTCTTCTGCCTCTTCACTTTTATCCACTTCCAATAGCAACAACTTGTCTCCCTCTCCCCCTCCAGCTGACAAGGGCATCCCCAACAGCTCCAAGGTCGCCGTGGAGGTCACGCCACCCATGAACGGCGTTGCTGGAGGGGACGATGTACGACCTTCTTTCTTTCTCTGTTTCTTTGAACATGTGCTCTAGCTTTCATTGGTGAAGAACGGGGTGCCGGGGGGGTGGTGTCGTGTGTGACCTTTGACCTGTGTGGGCAGGTCCTGGACGAGGAGGAGGAGGACGAAGACCAGCCCCTCAGCCTGGCCTGGCCAGACACCTGCAGGAAGCAGATCACCTACCTCATCATCCTGCCCATCGTCTTCCCTCTGTGGCTCACACTGCCTGACGTCAGGAGAGAGGTACACACACACACACACACACACACACACACACACACACACACACACACACACACTGAGACACACACAGGACCCAGTCTGACTCAGTCAGACCAACTACGGCTACACCACTTGGACAAACAGCCTCGATGTCCTTCACATTTTTTTATTATTAGGCCCCTTCAAGGTCCTTTAGGGTCCCACTCACTGTACGTGTCAACAGGTGACGAGTAAAATCTCTGGGTTGCCGTAAAAAAAAAAGCATATTTAGCCATCTGTTTACAGCCTCCTGTTAAAACCAACGTTTTGTTTTCCCTTCCTCACAATGTTAAAGGAGACGAGAGAAGAAGAAGAATTGCACAGCTCGTCAATTCTTTCCTTCTTTTGTGCTTTCAGACCTCAGCCAAGTTCTTCCCCATCACCTTCCTGGGCTCCATCTGCTGGATCGCCTTCTTCTCCTACCTGATGGTGTGGTGGGCCCACCAGGTGACCACTCACACACTCACACACACACTCACACACACACACACACACACACACTCTCAGTGTCCTGCTGCTGCTGCAGGGGGGTGTTGGATGTGTGACCTGAGCAGATAATCCTCCATCTAATCTGTCTTGACCTGCTGCCAGATCCACCTGGAACACTCCTGATTTAGCACCGCGTGTGATGCAACCGCATGCATGCTTGGGCTGTGTGTGTGTGTGTGTGTGTGTGTGTGTGTGTCCTGTTTTATAAGTGGTTGTTTACCTGCTGGTTTGTTCCTCTGGATGATTCAAATCATCTCCTGATGATCACGTCTGACTTCCTGTTGATGGAACCAGATGACCCAAAGAAAGCTGCAGCCAGAGAGCAGAGAGATAGAGAGATAGAGAGCAGAACGATAGAGAGATAGAGAGATAGAGAGCAGAGAGATAGAGGATAGAGAGATAGAGAGCAGAGAGATAGAGAGCAGAGAGATAGAGAGATAGAGAGATAGAGAGCAGAGAGATAGAGAGCAGAGAGATAGAGGATAGAGAGATAGAGAGATAGAGAGCAGCGAGATAGATAGATAGAGAGATAGAGAGCAGAGAGATAGAGAGACAGAGAGCAGAGAGATAGAGAGATAGAAAGGTAGAGAGCAGAGAGATAGAGAGATAGAGAGCAGAGAGATAGATAGATAGAGAGATAGAGAGCAGAGAGCTAGAGAGAGAGAGAGAGCAGAGAGATAGAGAGATGGTTGGATACATAGATACTTAATCACAAAGAGAGATTTTCATGTGTGTTTCGCGTCCTGGAGACTTCTTTAGTGTAATCATACACTAATGATCCCAGTATGAGAATGTAGTTTTGCTATAGGAAGAGTTTAATGACTCAGATACTGAACAGAAACATAATTGGTAGCATGTAAAGTTCCCAGCGATGACTCCAATGAAGCTGCTGTGAGTTGAAGGAGTTTACATTCAACATTGAAAGAGTTTTCAAACAATGCAGCAAACACATTTCTGCATCTCTGTCTGGCTGAGGTTTGACCTCTAAAGAAACGTTGCGTGACCACGTGACTCCCTCCCAACCCCAACCCCCTCCCCCAGGTGGGTGAGACCTTCTGGGTGACGGAGGAGATCATGGGCCTGACCATCCTGGCAGCAGGCACCTCCATCCCGGACCTCATCACCAGCGTCATCGTGGCCCGCAAGGGCCTGGGGGACATGGCCGTGTCCAGCTCAGTGGGCTCCAACATCTTCGACATCACCGTGGGGTCAGTGCACACCTCGGCTTTAATACATCAGGTTTAATACATCAGGTTTAATACATCAGGTTTAATACATCAGGGTTAATACATCAGGGTCAATACATCAGGTTTAATACATCAGGTTTAATACATCAGGTTTAATATAGCAGGGTTAGTATAGCAGGGTCAATACATCAGGTTTAATACATCAGGTTTAGTATAGCAGGGTCAATACATCAGGTTTAATACATCAGGTTTAATACATCAGGTTTAATACATCAGGTTTAATATAGCAGGGTTAGTATAGCAGGGTCAATACATCAGGTTTAATACATCAGGGTTAATATAGCAGGGTCAATATAGCAGGGTCAATACATCAGGTTTAATACATCAGGTTTAATACATCAGGTTTAATACATCAGGTTTAATACATCAGGGTTAATATAGCAGGGTCAATATAGCAGGGTCAATACATCAGGTTTAATACATCAGGTTTAATACAGCAGGTTTAATACATCAGGGTCAATACATCAGGTTTAATACATCAGGTTTAATACATCAAGTTTAATACATCAGGTTTAATACATCAGGTTTAATACATCAGGGTTAATATAGTAGGGTTAATATAGCAGGGTCAATACATCAGGTTTAATACATCAGGTTTAATACATCAGGTTTAATATAGCAGGGTTAGTATAGCAGGGTCAATACATCAGGTTTAATACATCAGGTTTAATACATCAGGTTTAATATAGCAGGGTCAATACATCAGGGTTAATGTCTCTCCCCTCCCCCTCAGGCTGCCCTTCCCCTGGCTGATCTACAACATCCTCAACGACTTCCAGCCGGTGGTGGTGAGCAGCAACGGGCTCTTCTGCGCCATCGTGCTCCTCTTCCTCATGCTGCTCTTCGTCATCATGTCCATCGCTGCCTGCAAGTGGCGCATGAGCAAAGTACTGGGCTTCTTCATGTTCCTGCTCTACTTCGTCTTCCTCATCGTCAGCGTCATGCTGGAGGACAAGATCATCGTCTGCCCCATCACCGTCTGAGGAGGAGCAGGGGGTGGGGGGGTGGAAGAGGAGGAGGAGGAGGAGGAGGAGGAGGAGGAGGAGGAGTGGGAGGAAGGGGAGGAGCAGGAGGAGCAGGAGGAGGGACTCCCACTGACTGACAGCAGAGAGTCCAGACAGTACAACAACACACACACACACACACACACACACACTTGTAGCTCTCTGTGTGATGCAGTGTGCAGCTCCGCCTCCAAACTGAAGGACTTCAGCCTCTGACCTCTGACCTCTGACCACCTGGGACACTCTGATCCGAACTGTTTGGAGTTTTTTCTTTTGAGATTCCCACCGTCAGAGGGGGAGGAGGAGGAGGAGGAGGAAGGGGCGGGGCTTAGTTTGGGGTCCGGCCCTCCCACTTCCTGTTTCACTCTGAGAGAAACAAGCGGCGGAAGGACCTGATTTGTCGTTTTTTTGTTTCTTCTTTCCTTTTTCTTGTCTTCTTTTTTCATTTTTGTTCTCATCGCTGGTTCCAAAAGAAAAAAAACACATCCTTTCAATGGCGCGGTATAGATTTGGCTGAGGGGGCGGGGCTTGCTGGGTGAGGGGGCGTGGTCAAACGTGCACAGCCGTGGATGAGTGGCTGGAAGGCGTTGCGGTCGAAGCGACTGACTTTTACACACTTTCGTCTTCGAACCTTCGACCCACAGTTTCTCTTTCTTTTTTTTCAGATTTTCTTTTTTTCCCAGGAAAGCGAAGGCAGCCTGATGATTGACACGTCCTCAGCCAAGTCCTGCGGGAAACGCACTGTGTTCATGTTTCTGAGAGTCGCACAATTCTATTCAACAGCTTATTATTCAACAGCTTATGGGGTTCTTGCACACCTCTCTTCAGTCAACTGGACCCTCCTCTCAGGAGCTTCCCTCAGTTTGTCCCGGTGGACTCCACGCAACACCGCAGTGTTTAAACCAGGTGGTGGTCAAACTGTCTCTGGTGGGGGCCACAGTGGGTTGTCCAGTGTGCCAGAGGGGGGTAGCGGAGCAGCAGCAGCAGATGGAAACAACCTATCCTCCTAAGTCAGAGTCTTTGAAGCCCCACCAGGGTGTTTATCTCTTAGAACCACCTAGAACCATCCAGAACCACCTAGAACCATCCAGGACCACCTAGAACCACCAGGGTGTTTATCTCTTAGAACCACCTAGAACCATCCAGAACCACCTAGAACCACCAGGGTGTTTAGTTCTTAGAACCACCTAGAACCACTTAGAACCATCCAGAACCACCTATAACCATCTAGAACCACCTATAACCATCCAGAACCACCCAGAGCCACCAGGGTGTTTAGTTCTTAGAACCACCTAGAACCATCTAGAACCATCCAGCACCACCAGGTGTTTAGTTCTTAGAACCAGCTAGAACCAGCTAGAACCATCTAGAACCATCCAGAACCACCAGGGTGTTTAGTTCTTAGAACCACCTAGAACCACCTAGAACCATCTATAACCACCTAGAACCATCCAGAACCACCCAGAACCAGCAGGGTGTTTAGCTTTATTGAAAACACTGCAGACACGGAGGGGATGCAGCTGTTTGATGACTGACTGACTGACTGTTGACGTCTTTTCTTCAAGTTGGACGGGCCAGATTAAAAAGCTTTCACGACCCGCATATGGCCCCCGGGGGCGTAGTTTGCCCCACGCCTGGTTTAGCCCCCCGCCCCACACAAGAGGAAAAGCATCACAAAATATATCATAATAATCTTTCCAATTGATTTTCTTTCTGTGGGGTTTCTCCTGAAAAGCTCTCAGCTTTGCTCCGAGTCTGCGTTTGTGTCTGTTTGTCTTCTTTTGTTGAACATAGTCTCTCTCTTTTTTTTTCCTTTTTTTTTTCAAGGAAACAAAATCTTAGATGAATGGATCTGATTTTCCTGTTAGCTAGCGACGGAGACGTCGGCGCAATGGAAGCCCAAGAGGGTTTTCAAAAAAAAAAAAAGAAAGACGGAGAAAAACAATCCCATATAAATGGAAGTATTTTTTAAAAAACGTTTTCATGAAATATGTTTTTTTTTTTGGTTCCAGGTGTAAACGTGAAAATCATTTCCACTCAGCTGATGACAGCGATTTGCTCTCTTTGATTTGTTAAAGATGTGAGGTTTTACTGTGTATTAACGATGCTGATGTGTATAATATATGCACCTGATCCTGATCCTAATCCCAGCCCTGTCACCAACCCTCCACTAGGGGCGCTCTTCTTCTTCTTCTTCTTCTTCTTCTTCTTCTTCTTCTTCTTCTTCTTCTTCTTTGCAGTTTCCATTTTTAAAAATCTCTACTGCTTTGTATGATGATGATGATGATGACGTGAGAAACGTATGCGCACGAGTGAGTGCGTCTTCACTACACACACACACACACACACACACACACACACACACGCACACACGCAGAGATACACACACACACACACACACACATACAACTGATAATTAATGCAAAACAGGTGAAATGCTTTTATAATCTCCTCTTCCTAAACCATCCAAGGATTGAATCCTATTGATGTACTTACTTGAACTGTGTAATATACTGTAAAAACATATATCTGCCAGCCTGTGTAAAGAGTTATATGATCAAATAAATAAAAAAAACTAAAAAAAACTACACTTTGACTCTCGTTTTTGTGCTTTCAGTCGAGGAGTTGTTCGATCGTTTCAAACAGGTTCTGATGGTGGCCGTCTGCAGTGTGTGTTTGCCCGCGAGAGACTGCCTGAAGTTCCGGGTGCTCCTGCTCCTCTCCCACTGCTGCAGATTTGCAGTGTCATCCGTCAGCAGCTGATCAGCTTTGCAGCGACGGAAGCCTCTTAAGGCTGCATCCCTGGCTGGCGGCCACGCCGCTGTCATGCAACAGGGATTCAGTGGAGGAGGGAACAGGAGGAGCGGGAGGAGGGAGCAGGAGGAGGGAACAGGAGGAGCGGGGGGAGGGAACAGGAGGAGCAGGAGGGAGCAGGAGGAGCGGGAGGAGGGAGCAGGAGGAGGGAACAGGAGGAGCGGGACAGGAGGAGGGAACAGGAGGAGGGAACAGGAGGAGCAGGAGGAGCAGGAGGAGGGAACAGGAGGAGCAGGAGGAGCAGGAGGAGGAGGAGGAGGGAGCATGAGGGCGACCAGGAGAGAAGCCAGCAGACACAGGGAGAACATCCACACAGAGAGGTCCCAGGAGACCCCAGAATCAAACCCAAGACCTCCTTGCTGTGAGGCGGCAGCACTTATCTATCTATCATTCATCTATCTATCTATCTATCTATCCATCCATCCATCCATCCATCTATCTATCTATCTATCTATCTATCTATCTATCTATCCATCCATCCATAATAATAATGACAATTATAAAATACAGTATTATTATTATTATTATTATTATTATTATTATTATTATTATTATTATTATTATCATCAATCATTTATTTATTTTATTTCATTTTATTTTATTTTATTTTATTTTATTTTTAGTAAATGGTCTGAACTTTTTACTGGTTTATCCAGCAGTTTGCGCAGTATGACCTTCAAACGGAAGGTGGCGGTATTGCGCCAACAACGGTTCCCCAGCAGTCGATGAAGAAGAGCAGACCGGAAGCCCGCCGTCTGTCACTTTCATAACAGCCACCGGATCCTCGGCGAGCCGGTCCGGTCCCTGCGAGCCTCGGTCTCCTCCTCCGGCGCTGTTGGATGTTCGAGAGGAACCGACATGGACCCGTCCGAGTCTCAGGGCCCGGACGCAGCCGCTTCCGGTCCGGACGAGACCCCACCGCCGGAGCCGGAGCCGGAGCCGGAGCTGTCCGCGGCGATGCGGGCTAAGATCGAGCGGAACCGGCAGCGGGCGCTGATGCTCCGGCAGGCCCGGTTGGCGAGCCGGCCGCTGGGCGCGGGGGACGGCGCCACCTCGGCCAAGGTGTCCCGCACCGTCGACTCCGGAGCCGGCTTCTTCATCGAGGAGGACGAGGAGGAGCAGGAGGAGGAGCAGCGGAGGAGCAGGAGGGTCGTGGAGCAGCCAGGTGTGTGGTGTCTCCATCAGCTGGGTTTACTTGACTGTCACAGAGTTAAAGATCAAATTAAAAAATAAATTAATACATTAAAAACCATCTAGTTTTAACATTTTATGTATTTTATTTGCTGAAGTATTTCAAGATCCAAGATTCCTTTGTTCGTTTGTTTTGGGCCCCGACGGCCGTGCTGCAGCCGCAACATAGCAAGCAGTGCGTAGACACAGAATGTTGCACAACACACAACGAGACAGAAAGGATACATGATACCAATAAAATAGAATAAAAATAAAAAAGGACGTGCAGATGAGCCGGGGTCCTCTCTTCTCCTGCTGCTCTTGTAAAGCAAACTGGAAGGGGACCTGGAGAAACTTCTCATTTCAACATTTCGCTCTCAGACCACCGTTTTTGTGCCTCTCGAGTTCCCAACAACAGCAACAACAACAGCAGCAGCAACAACAACAACAACAAATACTTATCTGGGAGGAGGAGTATCATTAGTATGCTTGCTTTGTGACATCACAAAGGGCTTATGATCCCATTCAAGTTTTGAAGTTCTAGGGTGCACCTGTGTTGAAACGTTGCTGTTTAGAAGGAAGTGTTTTTGTTTTTTTGTTTTACTGTAAAAACTCTTTTATTACTGGTTTGTCTTGCTTCAATTTATATAATATACGCTTAAAACCTTGAGATCTCTCTCACTCACTCTCTCACTCTGTCTCTCTGTCTCTCACTCTCTCTGTCTCTCCCTCTCTCTCACTCTCTCACTCTGTCTCTCACTCTCTCTGTCTCTCTCTCACTCTCTCACTCTTGTCTCTCTGTCTCTCACTCTCTCTCACTCACTCTCTCACTCTGTCTCTCACTCTCTCTGTCTCTCTCTCTCACTCTCTCTCTCACTCTCTCACTCTTGTCTCTCTGTCTCTCACTCTCTCTGTCTCTCCCTCTCTCCCTCTCACTCACTCACTCACTCACTCTCTCTCTCTGTCTCTCCCTCTCTCTCACTCACTCACTCACTCACTCACTCTCTCTCTGTCTCTCCCTCTCTCTCACTCACTCACTCACTCACTCACTCACTCACTCTCTCACTCTTGGTTCTGGTGGTTCCAGCGCCGGTGGTGCAGCCTGACTACCTGCTGTGTGACGACTGTGATAAGCCCTTCATGGACTCCTACCTCAGCAACCACTTTGACCTGTGTGTGTGCGACAGCTGCAGGTGAGACCCCAGACCAAGACCAAGACCCAGACTAAGACCACACCAAGGCCAGACCAGATGAGACCACACCATGACCAAGACCAGACCAAGGCCAGATCTGACCAGACCAGACCAAACAAAGACCAGACCAAGACCAAAACCAGACCAAAACCAGACCAAGACCAGACCAAGACCAGACCAAGACCAGACCAAGACCAGACCAAGGCCAGATCAAGACCAGATCAAGACCATACTAGACCAATACCACACCAGACCAAGACCCAGACTACACCAAGACCAGACCTGACCAGACCTGACCACACCTGACCACACCTGACCACACCAGACCACACCAGACCCGACCAAGACCAGGCCTGAGCCACGTAGTCGACCACCACTAAACGTGTTGGTGGTCCCTGAAATCACCCTGCTCGCTTGCTGCCCCCCCCCCCCCCTGCAGGGACAACGAGGTGAAGCACCGGCTGGTGTCTCGGACGGAGGCCAAGCAGCAGTTCCTGCTGAAGGACTGCGACCTGGACCTGAGGGAGCCTCCGCTCAGGTTCGTCCTCAAGAAGAACCCCCACAACCCTCGCTGGGGTGACATGAAGCTCTACCTCCAGCTGCAGGTACCCCTCACTCAGCGCCCCATCCAATCTCTGGCATTTTCCCCCACATTCCATTTTCCCATTTTAATTTTTGGAAATTCTGTCGTGTGTTTTCATTTTTTAAGAATTATTTTTTTTTTCTTTTAATGCTATTTTACTACCTAATGCAGTGGGTGGGTTCTGCAAGCAAAATCTGCACAAATAATATAGAAACTACCTTCAATTTATTGAAGTAGCACAATAAAACACCTCTCAATATCCATATAATATCCATGTGTATCCAAGCAGGGCTGCAGCTGTGGAATATTCTGCTCATTGATTGTTCTATCGAACGTTCCGACGATTAATGGAGTGATCGGATTAAACGTGCGTTTGCTTCATTAAAGCCCAATGGTAAATATTACAATAGACAATAAGACAATAAGATCACTTCACAATAACAACCAGTTTGTTTCCTCCTTGAAGAAAAACTCACATTTTATTGCACGCATGCATATTATGCAAAGTAGTGAAGAGTTTCAGTCAAAACTTCCAATAAAAGAGTTGAGGATCAACGACCACCGAGAGCAACGCCACCTTTGGGTTGCCAGGTTTGAGATGCTGAAAATCTTGTTAATGACGCACCAAACTACCGAGACCCACAATAGTAGCGAGTCCTTGAACGTGTGTGTGTGTGTGTGTGTGTGTGTGTGTGTGTGTGTGTGTGTGTGTGTGTGTGTGTGTGTGTGTGTGTGTGTGTGTGTGTGTGTGTGTGTGTGTGTGTGCGCGTAGGTGCAGAGGAGGTGCATGGAGGTGTGGGGCTCGCAGGAGGCCCTGGAGGAGGCCAAGGAGAGCAGGGAGGAGAACAAGGAGGTGCAGAAGCAGAAACGCTTCAACAAGAAGGTCAAAGGTCAGTTGTCGTTATGAGGAGGCAAGCCATCAGTGTGTGTGTGTGTGTGTGTGTGAGAGATCTGACTGTGTGTGTGTGTGCGCCCCCTAGAGCTGCGGAGGGCAGTGCGCAGCAGCGTGTGGACCAAGGACACCAGCGTCCACCAGCACCAGTACGGAGCCGAGGAGCTGCTGGATGCAGAGGAGGACCTCTACAAGAAGACCTGCAGCACCTGTGGACACCAGCTCACCTACGAGAAGATGTAGCGCACACACACACACACACAGACTGTCTGGCCACCTTCTGACCCGGATTCCTTTTTCTTCATCTTTGTCTTGTTGCTATTTATGTTTTTTTTCCTCCATGAAACTTGGGTCCACGTCACACACAGCCTTAAATGTTTTTTTTTAAGATCCAATAATATAATAATAATAATAATAGTACTTGAAACATAGTTTATTGCGGCAGGCAGCCAGAAGGTGGCGCCACTTCAGGATTTTTTTTTTTCACATTTTTGAACGGATGCACGTTTCCCAGCTGGAGGACAGCGAAGCGTCTTCAGGACTCGTCTGCGATTGGTTCTGGGCAACCTCAGGTGACTCCTGGCTGCGCTCCGATTGGCCGAGTTTCTGTGCCGCTGTGGAATTTCTCCCGACGTGGACGTTTGGACTTTATCCCGATGACTGCGATTGAGTGGCGTCAGCAGTTGGGATGGAAGATGTGCAGTTTGCTTTTCTTTGTGTCGGTAGTTTGAATTTCTTCTTTGAATTCCTGAAAGACGATGACAAATGTACAAATCGTGTTTTTATGCTGTTGTAAAATACGTTTTTTTTGTCTACTTGAAATCCAATTAAAACCTGTCGACCTTCCAGGAACTTTGCTCCGCCCACTTTTTAAAAGTCAAATCATTTTTCCAGGTCCAGATACCCAACAATCCACTTTTAGTACTGCGTTCCTTGCAGGCGGTGGTCCACTGGCTCGGTGGCAGCGTTGACCCAGAAGCTACCTCGCTAATCAGCGGTCCTGCCCGGCAGCTCGGGTCCGGAGCTCAGCCGGCTGTTCCCAGAGCCGAGGCTGCAACCTCTGCTCAGATACTTGGATTACAATCTGTCACTCGCTCCGTTCTCTCAGCCAATAGCAGCCGCCCGGCCCGGGATGGGACGACCGGCCGCCGACAAGTACAACTCGATGATCTCGGTTTTACTTTTTGGGTTTTCGACAAACGACGCAACTGGAACACGAAAGCAAAAAAAAAAAAATCAGCTTTTTAATGTTTTTGATCAGAACTGCAGGAGGCAGAACTCAGCACCCTGGTCCGATTAGCAAAACTCAATTTAATCCAGGGGAGTCCAGTTTTCCAACCACTGCATCTCCTCCAGCTTTGCAGTGTTTTCAGAGTCACTTCAATAAAGAGCTCAACACCCGGGTGGTTCTGGGTGGTTCTAAGAGCTAAATACCCTAGTGGTTCAGTGTGGTTCTAAGAGCTAAATAGCCAGGTGGTTCTAAGAGCTCAACGCCCTGGTGGTTCTGGATTGTTCTGAGAGCTAAATACCCTGGTGGTTCAGGGGTGGTTCTGGGTGGTTCTAAGAGCTAAATACCCTGGTGGTTCTGGGTGGTTCTAAGAGCTAAACAGCCTGGTGGAGCTTCAAAGACACTGACTTGGTTGCAACTTTGCTTCATTTTCACTTGGTTCATTGCAAAACCCACCACTGGACCACCACACTCAGTCAACTCAGTCCTTTGATCCAAAGTCACTTTATTTGCATTAAACTCACACACAATCCTTGTCACATTTACACAACACTTAAAGCAGAGACGACGACAACGCAACTTTTCATTCACGTTTTAAAATTCAAAGGTCCTCTGAACGTCCGGGTTGAACAGGAAGGCCTCCTCCGTCTGCTCCACCTTCACCTCCTCCACGTCGCCCTGTGCCAGGAGAAACCTCCCTCAGCCAAACCCCAGAAAAACCTCGGACCTCGGGGTCTGAAATCGTTCCCTGCGCTCGACTCACGTCGCTGAAGTACTTCTCCATCAGCTGGTGCGCCGCCTGGTACACAAGCTCGTTGTCGTGGCTCTGCAGCAGCTCGATGCGGTCCAGGCCGCCCAGCTCCTCCACCAGCAGGCTCAGCTTCTCCGTCTCGCCCAGCTTCTCCGCCGCCTGCAGGACCAATCGGTCAATTTCTACTTCAGAAGATTTCGTGAAACGTTGCTGCGGCAGAAGCCGACGCGTTTGTGCACTGCGACGAATAAAGAAAACGTAAAAAATTAGAAGAAATTTTACAAGCGTCGAGTTAAATCCGAGTTTGACAAACGTTTACAATGTTATAAAAGATTTTTTTTCAAAAAGTGCCAAGTACAGATCATGCAATGTGACACAGTAGAATACAACTGGTTGCAAACGATGGAACGCTAAATATGAATCAATAATAATGCTAACGCAGTGGTAGTTCAGAGTGCTGGTGTACCAGGAACATGTTGTTGACAGCGTCCAGGATGACCAGGATGACCTTGGCGTCCTTGCTGGTCAGCAGGTGGACGACGGCCTCCAGGGCTCCGCTCTGCACCAGGGTGACCACCTGCTCCACGGTGCCCCCGCTGGTGAAGTTGTTCACCACCCACACGGCTTCCCTCTGAGTCTTGAAGTCGCCCTGTTGAAGAGACGCTTTGGGTTTACGTGGAACGTCGTGCGTCCCGAGTCGGGCGGGGGAAGAATATTCTGGAACGTCCGTGAGCCATCTTGTCCTCTAGGGACACAACTTCATCTGAATACTGTCAGTTTTTGCCGTTGACCGATTGTGTAGCCGAGAGACCGATTGACCTTCGTGATAAATGACGCACTCGTCCATCCGTCTTTTAGTTCTCCTGTTCCGCTTTTCACAATTTCAAAGTGTGGCCTTCAACTTGAAGAGTTGCAGTCCCTTCCAGCGGACACGGCCGTGGTTGCGAGCTTCTCCGGAATTCCTAGTTTTTGCCACAGCATTCCCGACTGTTGGGGAATGACTCGTCCACTTTGAGCAGACTCACCTCCACGTGCGAGTCACCGGACCGACCTGGAAGTGGAACCCTGAGACAAAGCCGCCTTCTGATCTTCAGTCAAACCTCAAACTGTCAAGACGTCTCCCTGACCTGACCCCCCCCCCCTCGGTTCTTCCTTGGCTGTCCCACCTCGCGGTTACCACATCTACTCACGTTCCTCAGCTGCTCCACCAGAGGGGGCAGCAGGCCGCAGGTGATGAGCTGTTGGATTTGCTTGCAGGGTCCGGCGGCGATGTTGGACAGCGCCCAGGCCGCCTCCTTCTGCACGCTGGCCTTGGGGTGCCTCATCAGCGGGGGCAGGACCTCCAGGACCCCCGCGTCCACGGCCGCCTGGGTCTGCAGGTCCGAGCCGCTCACCACGTTCCCGATGGAGCGCAGCGCCGGGGTCTGGAGAAGATCCAGGTAGGTCAGTCACCTGAGGGGTTACCTGGGTGGGGACGGGACCAGAATCATCTCGGTGGTGCTACCAGGACGCCCAGCTCCTTGTGCCTCATGAGCTCCACCAGCCGCGACACGATGCCCGTCTTCACCACCACGTCGATGCGGTCGTTGTCGCCGTCCGAGAGGTAGGAGATTGCCCAGCATGCATCAGACAAGATGTCCTTGTCAGTGTGGTGGAGCAGCTGGATCAGAGATGGAAGGATCTGTGGGGGGGGGGGGGGGGGGGGGGGAGTTGGAGAAGGTCCTACCACATTGAGACGTTTAAAGCTGCTGCCACGTTGCAGAACTTTGGAAACCCCTGCAACGTTAAAACTGCACTGTAGAAAGTGGAGTGGACCAGCTTGGGAGGTTTTGACCTGAAGGACGGCAGACAGCGGAGGACACGGCTTCTTGTTCCGACACAAGTTGGACATGGTCCACGTCAGGTTGCGAAGGTACCCCACCTGCAAATCCATCAAAGACTTGCATGTCCAAACGTCTGAATGAATGGTTGGTTTTTGCTTACAATGTACAATCAACTGACAAAGGGAAAAAACAAAACCTTCTATACAGACTGGCACAGTATATTCCCTCAGAACAGAATGGAGCCACCTTGAACAGTTAGCTGAAGGTTCTTGTTGCCAACCCAGATGATCAGTGATCACATTTCAGTCATTTTTGCCCTGCAATATTGTTGGAAACACGACAGATCTACACAATTTCGACTGAGCCCAATTCCACAATTCCACTCCCCCCAAAAGAACTCGTATTCAACATTGGTTCTCGCGTCTCTCAATTCCAAGACAGTCAACCCTAACCCTGGACTTGACATGGAGTCCAGGTCCAAGACTTTCTGCCGTCTTCCTCGCCACAAATCTTACCGGCGTGTCTGGGCGTATTCGGGCCAGCAGGGCGGGAATCACGTGGCAGTCGATCAGGATGTCTCGGTACACCGGACCGTCGCCTGTCCAGTGGCAGTTTCCAACAGGTTCAGGGGTCAGCGTTCCCAGTTGACACAGTGGGAATAAAATCAGTACCACGGTGTTTGTTTTTTTACCAGCGATGTTTCCCAGGGCCCAGACTGCCTGCTCGCTGACGTGCAGCAACGGCGAAGCCAGCAAGCCAATGAAGGCGGGAACGGCTCCGTTCTCCACCACCTGAGGAGGAGAAACCAGACTTTGACCCAGACGGGTCTTGCCAGCAAACTGCACTTCACCTGGTCTTACCCACCACCCAGACCTGGTTCAACTCAAAACCGGCAAAGCCCCCCCCCCCAAAAAAAATGTCCACGCTCATCCTTCAGCTGCGCCCAGAGTTCCTAGTGTTCCCGAGGCCACGTACCTGCTGAGTGTGCCAAGATGTTCCCGAGGCCACGTTGGTGAGGGCCCACGCCGCCTCGAACTGCAGTGCTGGCTCGTCGTCCAGCGACAGGAAGTCCACGAAGCGGGACAGCAGACCGGCGTCGATGATGTCCTTCAGAGGAGGGTTCCGCTCCTGGGAGAGCAACTTCCTGTGGGGGGGGGGGGGAGGGGGAGACCGGCAGAACTGCTGGGCCATCGGTTCTAGTCACTCACTGTCTCATCCCTCCCCTCCCCTCCTCTCTCTCCCGAGTTTGCCAGTGAACTACGGTGGCGGTGGTGTGCACCCAAACATGGAGACCTGCTCCACCTATTCTTCTTCTTCTTCGTTGGTTTATTTGAGGACGCCCCCTAGTGTTCAGCCTAAACACCAAATGCTATGCTGTCAGGCAGCTGGATTGTCCACAGCAGGCTTCCTTAGAAACATGGCCACTAACTGGGAGCCAGACCCTTACTGATTCTCGTGTATTCTTCCATTTAAATAACCATTCCAAGACTAAGAAAAACTGCAATGTACTGCCAGTATACACTTAGTATTCATGTACTTCTGGGCAGTATGTTGGACCTCAGACAGGCTCGGCGCTGGCTCACCTGGCGGCTTGGCAGCCTCGGGTTTGGACCTCCCTGCTGTGGGAGTTGACTGCTTCAGCGATCTCCTCGATGGACAGAGTGGTCACCTGAGTGACACACACACACACACACACACACACACACACACACACACACACACACACACACACACACACACACACACGTTGAACCAGCTCGGTCCGGCCCCGCCCCCCCTCCCCTCCAGGTGTGAACGGACCATGTGGTTGGTGGTGTAGTCCGGGGAGAGCGCGTCCTCGTCCGGGAGCGAGGACAGCGTGATGTTCCTCCTCTTGAGGAAGCTGTCGTCCTTGTTCGCTTTGCGCAGCTCCACGCACTCGGAGATCCGTTTGTCGCGGAGTTTCTGCAGAAAACAAACAAAAAAACAAACAAAAAAACAACAACCGACGGTTACATTTCGAATGCACGCGCAGGCACCAGGCAGGCGCGCGCGCGTTTCGACCTACCGCCGGGTCTTTGCCATGGTTCTTGAACTTGGAGAGCCTCTTGTCCGTGACGTTCTTGGTGGGCATGGCGACCTGCTCGCGGTTCTGGTTCTGGGTGATGTTGACGCGTCCTGGACCGTCACACCTGCTGACTGTAGCCGCGCCCCGCTGGGAGGGTTTTTTTTTTTTTTTTATCCGGGAGAGCAGCGGCTCAGGTGACGCGGATCAGCCGCTGATTGACGGTCGTCAGCGTGAAGCTTCGTCACCTGCGCGAGCTGCACACCGCACTTCCGGTTGGCCCGCTGCCTCTGTTTTGGCTCCCATTTGCTGCACCATTGTGTCGCGATTGATTCCGAAGACGTCCTCGTCTGATGCCGACTTGCTCGTGAGAAACGCGCACGTCAAGTCCAGCACGCGAGGATGAAAGCGTCACTCATCAGGACGTCAGGTGTAGGAAGTGACAAACTACTGCCGGTGACTTTCTATTACATCGCTCACTTGTCTTTTGCCAGTGTTGCTATGTTAATGCAATGTTACACAAAAGTAAAAAATATTAAAAAAAAATATATATAAAAAAAATTGTGCCACAGTTTGTCCTTCATTCCGGGGGGACAACGCGCCAAATATTTGCAGATTATTCCTCGCATCCTTCAGTTGAGCGCGAGCGTTTCTTCAAATGGCCAGAGCGGCATTTTTGTTTTGACGCTAGTTTTCATTCGACCAGTAGATGGCAGCATAGGACAGCTTTTCTCGAGCCACGCGTGACTGACTGTCTGTGGGGACTGAAATCTATCGATCAATCACTGAATATTCGTCGCGCGCCTCTCTGTGGTAAACGGTTGGATGTGCGTGTAGGTAAACAGGTTAGCGTTCCGTTCAAAAGCAATATCCTTTCGCATTGGTATCGATTCGACACAAATCGATTTGATGCGATGATAAATATTTGTTTATAAAAACAAACTTTCATTGTAGTATGAAAGTGACGGTACGATATTTTCTTTTCAAATGGGACCACATTCAAAGCGAATATCCCAAAAGCAGTGTGCCTTCATGTTACACGAGCAGCTCCAGGTGACGGTTCGAGAGACGCAGCGAGAGAACGAGAAGGATTCTGGAAAATTCCAAGACTTTTGGGGTTTACACCATCAACTTAATTCCCACAGTTTGCCACATCATATTGGATCTACAGCTGCTGTTACTGTTGCTGCTGCTGTTGCTGCTGTTGCTGCAACTGTTGCTGCTGTTGCTGCTACTGTTACTGCTGCTGTTACTGTTGCTGCTGCTGTTGCTGCTGCTGCTGTTACTGTTGCTGTTACTGCTGCTGTTGCTGCTGCTGTTACTGCTGCTGTTACTGTTGCTGCTGCTGTTACTGCTGCTGTTACTGTTGCTGTTACTGCTGCTGCTACTGTTGCTGCTGTTGCTGCTACAGCTGCTGTTACTGCTGTTGCTGTTACTGCTGCTCTTACTGCTGCTGCTGTTACTGTTGCTGTTACTGCTGCTGCTACTGTTGCTGCTGTTGCTGCTACTGCTGCTGTTACTGCTGCTGATGTTACTGTTGCTGCTGCTACTGTTGCTGCTGTTGCTGCTACTGTTGCTGCTGTTGCTGTTGCTGCTACTGCTGCTGTTACTGTTGCTGTTACTATTGTTACTGCTGTTACTACTGTTGCTGCTGCTGCTGTTACTGCTGCTGTTACTGTTGCTGTTACTATTGTTACTGCTGTTACTACTGTTGCTGCTGCTGCTGCTGTTACTGCTGCTGCTGCTGCTGTTGTTACTGCTACTGCTGCTGCTGCTCTTCAGCGCTAGTGGAAGAACGATGATACCAGCACACAAACTTCCTCTTCCCCCACCCTCCTTCCTCTACTCTATTTTCCTACCATCTGCCTGCCGTGGGAAAGATAAAAAGGGGGCATGAAAATAGATGGAAGATCTGTTTTTGCTTTTTTTTTCTTCATACTTTCTGAATCCTCTTGATGAGTAGGAGGGAAGGAGCAGGTGTGTGTGTGTGTGTGTGTGTGTGTGTGTGTGTGTGTGTGTGTGTGTGTGTGTGTGTGTGTGTTTTTAACGCCGTCCTGCTGGACTTTTGACCCGGAAGTGTTCATGGTTCCTCCGAGACGCCCTACAGGGCGAGGCCTCGCCCGACCTCTGCTGCTGCGAGTCCTTGTCAGCTGAACAATGTGAGGCGGAAATGCCACCGCACTGTTTCAACTCTTTCCTGCAACTCTTCTGCAGAACCTTGAGGTCTTCCACCAGCAGGAGTGAGATGGATGAGTGGAGTTTTAGTGCTGAGACTCTCGGACACCACAGCTTTCTGTTCCTGCCGGCCACGCCATCACTTTCAGTCAAATTATTCCTCGTTTCATTTTCTGAAGGAAAGTTGCTTTGGAAAATGGTTTCAAACAGTTGGAAGAGCAGCAAGTCACTGAGTCACTGCGTCTTTTCCTCCGTCGTTCTGCTGTTCAGTGATTTAAAAGACTTCCCCTCTTCCTCCTCCTCTTCCTCCTCCTCCTCCCTCTTTCTCCCCCTCCTCTTCTGCCTCCTCCTCCCCTCTTTCTCCTCTTCCGCCTCCTCCTCCCCTCTTTCTCCTCCTCTCCCTCCCTCTTCCGCCTCTTTCTCCTCCTCCTCTTCCTCCTCTTCCTCTGCTTCCTCTGCTTCCCAGATCAACTTGAGGTGTCTATGGGAAATCATTAGCATCGATCGCTCTGTGGTGCTGCGTCAATACGCACACACACGCGCACACACACACACACACACACACACACGCCCTTTGTGTTGTCGGCCTTTTGCTGCGTCGCACTGTTTTTATCGTCGTGTGTGTGTGTGTGTGTGTGTGTGTGTGTGTTAGACATGAGGTGAGTTTCCAGTGCTAAAGACAGAAACCCCAGTGCTGGCATGGGAGGTGGGTGGGGGGGTTGATATCTTTGATATCAGACTTTCCAGACAGTCAGACAGAAGAAGAAGTTCTGGTTCTGAAGCTCGGGGCCGTGATTCCATATCTCAGCCTCGCCGTCCTGCTCCCTGCAGCTTCTGCTGATATTTCACCTCTTTCCCTCCACAACCTGCCTATCAATAACACACACACACACACACACACACACACACACACACACACACACACACACACACACACACACACACACACACACACACTGAGGCCAGGGCTCAGTCAGCTGTGAGGATGATGGATGGGAGCTGAGGTGTGTGTGTGTGTGTGTGTGTGTGTGTGTCGCCAAACCATTTATTTCTGCTGACCAAGTGTGAAAACAGAGCGAGAGGACTCCACTGGCAGGGAGGTCACAATGAACCATCTATCATTTCCAACGCGCACACACTTGCACGAGGGTTCCATTGTTCTTGATTCATTGGTCAGTGTATATTTATTCATATCTAAAGAAGTAATAGTAGCTTTTCTCAGTAGGCTGTTTTGTGAGAGGCTCAGTGTGTGAGATTTAGCGCCACCTGGAGGTTGGAAAGCCAAAATATTACTATCGTATTTGTGGCGTTCTGTACGTGGTTGTGCGCACCTGTTATCAGCCTGTGCAGAACAGGTGCAGGTGCATGTCATTTAATGTAAGCCAGGGGCGTCAAACATACGGCCCGTGGGCCGGATCAGGCCCGCAAACTGTTTTCCTTCTGGCCCACGAGATGATTTTGCAAAAATATAAAAACTGCAGTTTCTCAATGAAAGAAAGTGCCGTTCTCAATGTGTCCACTTGGTGTCGCAATATCGTTTCTGCTTCTCAAATGAACTCAATGGGGCTGAGCAAACCGGCACAAGTACAGCCACTCACGCCTCCTATTGGCTGCCCTCATTGCCCCAGAATGCCTCCTATTGGCTGCCCTCATTGCCCCAGAACGTCTCTGTCTAAACAGACAAAGCTGATGCAGAGCAGTGTTGCCAACTCGGCGACTTTCTCCCCCAAAAAGGTCACGATTCTCCCCATAGCGATTTTTTTTTTTTTTTTTTTTGTCACAAGCGACTACTGACAACTCTAGTGACTTTTCCTGCTGTTGTTACAAGTGCAAATAGTCAGTTATGCAAATTAGATGATGACGTCATTTGGCGACTTCCAGCGACTTTCAGGACAGCCAATAGCGACTTTCCTCACTGAGGAGTCGGCAACACTGATGCAGAGTGCTGGAAGAACACGAAGTAAAACAAAGAAAACAACTGGAAGTTGTTGTTATTTTTACGTTATTATTACCATGCCATGATGTTACCGGTCCGGCCCGATGGGGAATAGATTTTCCTCGATGTGGCCCCGTGAACCAAAATGAGTTTGACACCCCTGATGTAAACTGTAGATACTTTGCACTTTAAGTACATTACATTATATAAACTCTGGCTCAGTGTCAAAGTCATTCCAAGAGAAAGTCAAGAATAGCAGTAAAAAACAACAACAAATAAAACCAACGACCTGGTTGAACCGGTCTTCTGGGTCTTCTGGTGTCTTCTGGGTCTCCTGGACTTTTAGCAACAAAACAGGGTCAAGAAAAGAGCAGGAGGTTTTTCTGAAGTTGAGTCCTGGAAGAAGAGGGAATGAAAGTGCAGCTGGGGGGGTATGATGGTTGGGTGAGTGGGGGGGGGGTCCACGGTGGCCGACTTCAAAGGTGGAGGCACAGAGTTCACACAGAATGAGAGGAGCCCCCATCCAGCAAGGAACTGAGAACATCCACAACACTCTGAAGGGGTGTGTGTGTGTTAGGTGGTGGTGGTGGGGGGGTGCAGCGTGCTGAGCCAACACCATCAACCATAACATCCTTCATTCTTCTCTGTCTGTGAGTGAAGGAAGCAGACAGCAGGTGGAGGACACCTGGTGGTGGCCGGGGGGTCTTCTCTGGTCTTCTGGGGGTCCAGCAGGGATTTTGATCAGGTGACCCTGCTGGAGGAGAGTGGGGTTGGGGTTGGGGGTGGGGCGTTGATCCAGGTATCAGGTGTTCCTGGACCGGCTCCTCGGTGCGTGGACAAAGGCTGGGGGGCTCGGCTGGGCAGCAGACGGGGGGGTCCCAGTAACACGAGACGTCCTTGATGACTGCGGGCTCAAGAGGGGACGGTGGCCAGAGATTGGACCACCATTGTTCCTCCAGCCGAGGCTCCGACATCCACCAACCCTGGTCCTCTGTTCCCACGAAGCCCCTCAGAGAGTGACGACAACACACTGTCATCAACACACTGTCATCAACACACTCCGCTGGGTTGAGGGCGGAGCCAGGTCTGTTGCTAATGCTAATGCTAGATTTGAAGCAATCTGCTGCTTTTCTTTTTCCCCCGGAGAATTTTAAGACTCAGTTTCACACACACACACAATCAACTGATTTAAAGTGGTCCATCACACACACACACACACACACTTCCTGTGCTGTTTTTCACACTTGGGCTTTTTGTTGCTGACTCTGAGCCAATCAGGAGTGAGGAGGTGTGGAGTGTTTGTCAGCTGCTCACTGCCTCCAGATGTTCTCCAGAGTCCCGGACCTTCAGAGTCCTGTCCTGGGCCTTCAGAGTCCTGCGCCTTCAGAGTCCTGTCCTGGGCCTTCAGAGTCCCGGACCTTCGGAGTCCCCGGACCTTCGGAGTCCCGGACCTCCTGCTCTGCTCCTCCTGGTGCCTTCACACCCTCCTCACAGACCCACAACTCTTCTTCCTCAGTACATTAGAGTACAGATACACAGCACACAGTACAGAGTACACACACACAGAGTGTAGCTGGGAGAAGAGCTTCAGTGGTCCAGGAGCTCCGAGGCCTTCCTGCTGGATCGGATCCCTTTGTGATGTCACGCAGGACACTGATGCCTCCCAACCAGACAAACAAACATTTGGAGTCGATTCTGCTACAGCGAGAGAAAGAACGTGTGTGTGTGTGTGTGTGTGTGTGTGTGTGTGTGTGTGTGTGTGTGTGTGTGTGTGTGTGCGCGCGCGCGCATTTAAAATTGGGAGGCAGCGATTCAGGTAAGGTGGAAAAGTAGAAACATCAAAGAATTTGTGAAGAGAGAAACAGCTGGTGTGTGTGTGTGTGTGTGTGTGTGTGTGTGTGTGTGTGTGTGTGTGTGTGTATGTATGTGTCCTTATATCCGTGTTTGAAGTCGGATGGCACATCCAGGGCCCTCTTTGAAGGTGTGTTCACACACACACACACACACACCTACAACACGTGTACTGCAATATGCAAAGCCCACCTGTCACTATGTGTGTGAACTTGTGTGGGTCCGTGTGTTCCTTTTCAGCGATTAAAGCGCACAAGAATCACACACACACACACACAATAAGTGTGTGTGTGTGTGTGTGTGTGTGTGGACGTGTCTGGACTCGGCCTCTCCAGCTGGGCAGGATCAGCCTGGATTCAGAGCAGCGAGGCTCCACAACACAGCAGCTGCTTTTAAAAAGTACAAACAACTCCAAACAAAAAACACACAACAGGTTGAGTTGTTAAACATTTTTCAAAATAAATGGTAATTTTATATATTTTAACGCTTTATTTTGGAAAATTCCTGCTCGGTTGCAACTCGGGTTTGAATTTCCCGGCAAACTTTCCATTCGGAGAATTAAGATTTTTAATTTTTTTTTGGAGGGAAAATCGGACGCAGTTGTCAAAAACCCAGCTGGGCATCGAACCCACAACCTGCCCCAGGCTGCTGCTGCTCAGATGGCTGTTGACTGGGCAGACAAAAGATGCCGATCACAGAACAAATACATTTTCCGTTCTGGTATCGGTACGGGTCAGCGTACCGATACCAGTACCGTACCGATATCGGTACGATAAGCGATACCGATATCAGTGTCTGGCATCGGTACCGATACTGGGGTTGAATACTCTACTGGTACTTGTGAAATACCTGCCGATACCATGACACCGATACCAGTTGTATATCTGTGTACAGTACATGAGAGTCATTTGATAATGTGTAATGGCCTCGTTAAGTACTCGCTGTCAGTATCAGTGAGTACTGAAATGCAAGTACTCTACTGGTGCTACTGCTATTGGAACGTCGCTATCAATTCCAAGAGCTAAGTGTTTGGGGGGTGGAAAAAAAAAAACGATAAAAAAGAGAAATGGAAATTGGGCCAAATTCCAAATGGAAAGTTTTCAGAGCCTCCTAGTGGCAGGTTGAGGAACTGCCACGCAACAATCAGTTCATCACCAACTGAACTGCTGCTGCTTTTTAAAATGAGCACTGAGTCAATAGAAACCTTTCCAAGGTCAAAGATAAAAGGTGTGTGTGTGTGTATGTGTGTGTGTGTGTGTGTGTGTGTGTGTGTGTGTGAGTGTGTGTGTGAGTGCGAGAAGTGTGCGAGTGCTTACCTGCGCACATGCGGGTGTAAACAACTTGCCGCTGCTACACAGCAGGTCAGAGTGTCTTGGAAGTGGTTGGATGGATACACACACACACACACACACACACACACACACACACAGCCACATAAAAGTCAAATGCAGCCCCTGCGGCTGCAGCTGCAGCTGCTGCTGCTGCTGCTCGCTAAACACACCGTCACACCGCAGTACCGGTGTTGGTTGCAAACAGCTGCTGCAGCTCCGGCTGCGTCACTCAGCGAGGCGGTGGAGAGTCGACGAGATGGAAGCGGTCGAGCGCCGCAGTCGCGTCAGAGAGACTTCAAAGCCCCGGCAAGTCATTCCAACAGTGAATGGCAATAATAATTAAACATCGCGGCGACGTGTAACATCGTAAACACACACACACACACCCAAACACACAAGGGTGTGTGCGCGCACACACGCACACACACACACTGGGAGATGTGCTTTGCCGTCACTGACTTGGTCCACTGGTAGTTTTTTAAGAGGTCCCTGTTGTTTCCGTGTGAAGTTTACACAGGGTTAGCCGTTAGCCGTTAGCCGCTAGGCGCTGAGTGTGTGGATGGGCAAACTATGGCCCGGGGGGGCCCATGTGCGGCCCACCACGCTGCTGTCCAAGTCTTTGTGCAAAGTCATCTGCAAGTCGTTCATTCATCTAGTCAACATCTCTTGGGAGCCTACAGTTGGACCGATCCCTGCAAAGACCAACCTGGGTTCATGATCCAGGAGTTCTGCAGACAAACCGGGCTGGCAAGACGTTGGACTTGGTACCAATAGAATCATCGCTTGTAGTTGTGTGTTGTTGTTGTTGTTGGGCTGGACCAGGCCTGGGCAAACTAGGTGGCTCACCAAAACCCTCCATCCACCTGCTGCTGCTCCGCCACACCTGGTCTGTGTGTGGTGGTGGTGGATTGGACTCATTGTCTCAATCCAGGGTCTGCATCCTTGGAAGGAAGAGTCCTCCCTCTGAAGGAAGCGTCCTCCCAAGGACCCGGCCCAGAAGGACCGACCCAAACCCCGCCTCCCTGCTAACCACACGGGACGGTCTAGCCTTCTGTGTATTTCCTGGTTGCGTCACCGCCGTTCCCCCCCTGCTGGCCAACCCCGGAAGTGACGTTTTCATAGCATCAAGCTAACCATTGGTTGGTTGGATATTCAAATAAGTAAAAACCCTGCGTTAAAAACTGAATATTTGATGTGAAATTTCAATACTTAAATTTCTACGTTGTGTCTTTGCCAGTAGATGGCGCTAATTTCAGCCGACTTCCCAGGATCCCAGGATGCTTTGCAGCAGCACGCAAAGCATCCTGGGATACAGAAGGAGGTGAAGGATAGTAGCGGTGCAGCCTTGGTAACAGTAGGGGGCATTTGGAGCGTCCTTCTGACTTCTGGGAAGTGGGAGGAGCCTTCACGCAGTGCTGTGATGCAACTTCCTTTCAGATGCAGCCTTGGAAGGATGCAGAGCCTGGACTGAGACGCAGCCTGTGTCTCACCGGCTGCTTCCTCGTTGTTGCTTCACCAGTGTGTAGTTTTTGGTCTTTGGTGAGAGACTTGACCAAGTTGTGTAGAGACACACACAGGTTGTGTGTCTGCGCTGACAGCATCCATACCTGAGTCGATGTGTGTGTGTGTGTGTGTGTGTGTGTGTGTGTGTGTGCGCGTGCAATATTAATCCTCCTCTTTTTTGCAAACAAAAGAGCAAAGTGAAGTCATCGTGTTTTTTAGACTCTGCAGCCTGACCGCTGTTCACACCTCGCCCAGCTGGGAGCGCTCTAACACACACACATACACACACACACACACACACACACACACACACACACACACACACACACACACACACAGGAACGCAGTGCTTTGATAGGCCGTCCCTGCTGAAGCTGCTGAGCTGCATGCTGGGACCTGCGTTGGCCTGTGTGTGTGTGTGTGTGTGTGTGTGTGTGTGTGTGTGTGTGTGTGTGTGTGTGTGTGTGTGTGTGTGTGTGTGTTGCCTCTTGGGTGCGCTGGTCTAATGGCAGCACTGCAGCTCAGTGGGAGCTGTCAGTGAGGTTAAACAGCTTCTTCCTCTGTTATGATGATCATAAATCCTGACGGCCAATCCTGACGCAGCCTCAGGGGGCGCGGCTTCCTGTTTGAATCGAAACTCTTGAGCAACGCTTGATCAAAGCATTGTTATTATCCATATTAGCGTTGTTATCTCTATTATTATTATTATTATTATTATTATTATTATTGTTTAAGTGATTGTCATGGATTTGATTGGGAGCTCAACAATGCCCCCCCCCCCCCACCCCCCATTAGCCTCGAGCTAATGGGGGGAATGTCGCTCCTACAATGACAATGTGGATCCGGTTCAGGTCGTTCACTGAAAAAAACCAACGGTTCTTTTAAATGAATCATATTTGTGTATTATTCAATGCTAGTAGGGAAAAGCAGCAGAAGGGGCTAGGCTAGGTTTGGCTAGGCTTGGCTGAGCCTAGCCTAGGCTAGCCTAGGCTAGGCTCAGCATTGGAGAGGAAGGAGGCACCTTGGATGCAGAATCTCTCTCCAGATTGATTGCAAATAGGAGATAATCAATACTGCTGCAATTGAATTCACATCAGACAGACGTGTGTGGGGGGGGGGGGGGCAAGCAGGCGTTCTTCTCCTGCAGCCATTGACGACTTGGTGCTTGACACACATTTGTCATGTCGAGACCTGGTGGAGAATTTCCAACGATTATTCTGAAAAAATCCATACGGCTCTGCTGCTCCCCCTGGTGGCCGTGCAGGGGAGGGGGGAGGGGGTGGGGGGGCGGGGGGGGCTGTCATCCTGCCTTTTTGTCGTTTTTCTTTTTCACCCCCCCGCATCATCTCTAGGGCTTTAAACACACACACACACACACACAGCGTCTTTCCAACAATGACGCGCAAACAAACACACTTTCATTGATCCGCTAATCTACTGGGGGAGGAGAAGGGGAGGGGCCGGGGGGAGGGGGAGGGGTGCGGTAACGTTCAAATCGTTAGCGCTGGTTGCAACAGTAGCAGCTGGCAAGATGGAGGATGGAGGGATTCCAGCGGGGGGGGGGGGGGGGGGGGGAGGGGGAGGAGGAGGAGGAGGAGGAGGAAGAAGAAGAAGAAGAAGAAGAGGAATTGAACAAAATCAACAACTGAAACAAAGACAAGTAGAAGAAGAAAGAGAGAAGCAAAATATAAAATTAGCTTCTCGCTCCAGCAGAGGGCTCGCTGGCTCCGCCCTCTTTTCTTTCCTTTTGTCGTCCTCCAAGCCTCCTTTTTCCTCCACCCCACCTCCATCTCTCCTCCGCTTGCACGCACACACACACACACACGCACACACACACACGCACACACACACACACACACACACACACACACACAGTGCGCTGGTCGATAGCACTTGGCCGCTGATCCATCGACAGCCAGTGAGAGATGAGTTCAATATTCTTCAATTTGGCTCCACTTGCTTTAATTACTTCCACCACCACCACCACCCACCGTGTGTGTGTGTGTGTGTGTGTGTGTGTGTGTGTGTGTGTGTGTGTTTGTGTGTGTGTGTGTGCGCGCGCCTGCGTGCGTGCGTGTGTGTGCGTGTGTGTGTGTGTGTGTGTCCCACTGGTGTTGGACTCCCCGTGAAGGCTGATAATAAAAATCACTCTGGCTGTTATTGAACTGCTGTGTGCTGTGCTGAGTCTCCAGCAGGAGGCTGCTGGGGGGGATTTACACACTGCAGCCCCCCCCCCACCCCCCTTTCCCCACACACACACACACACACACGCACACACACTTGTACACTGCCGCAGAAAAGAAATGCTGGATTGTGTGTAAATGTGGTGACTGTTGCAGGTGATATTTACTGATGAATATTCCTGATGCAGCGACCATAAAGGAACAAAAGCACTCCACTGCATCACAACTCAATCATTTTGTCCTTAATAATAATAATAATGATGAAATATTTTGCCCTTCAATATTCTTTGGAAAGTCCTCGACAGATTCCCACACATTTCCCAACCCTCGTGGTCGCAGTTCTTTATTGATCCCTGCAGGACGTCGGCGGCCGTAGCAGAACCACAATGGGGCCGCGCAGCACGAGGGCAACGCGGCCGTGCAGGGTGAGACAAGAGACGCGCACGGCTGACATCCCGCAGTCAGGAGCCCTCGGTGACATCACAGAGGGCTTGTTGCAAAAAAACAAAAAAACAAAAAAAACAACCAATTCCCACTTCGTCCGAGCGGCCTCGTGTCTGATTGGACGGAGCGCCGAGGCGTTCCCAGCACCGCTAGCTAGCTAGCTAGCACTGCACCGCTAGCTAGCTAGCACTGCACCAAACCTGAACATGGCCATGATAAAAAAAACAAAACTGCTCAGCTTGGAAAGGTTCTCATCTCATCAGGAGGTTTTCCAGACGCCTCCGTATGGAGGAATATCGCTAAAGTTGTCATGGCAACACTTTACTGGGTGGCCTCGTGCGGGGCGGGGTCACGTGACCAGTCGACTGACCAGTGAGAGGGGCGCGTTACGATTGGACGGAGGAGGAGACGCAATATATAAAATAGAGCGACGGAAATGCAGACTTATGGCCAAAATGTTCTGTGCCTCCGTCCTCCTCTAGGTGGCCGGACGAGCTCCGACCAGAGTGACGGCCGACGATCTTCGCAACAGTTCAATGGGGAATTTCATAAGTATGGCTTTTATTTTGTGAGCCCGTTCCAAAGACCTCACACTTGTCTCTCTTCACCTCTGCCCTCCTTCAGCCAATCACATCGCTTTGTTCTCACGTTGACCTCACGGATCGGCACCGAGTCGCTGGGTCAAACCCTCTCCTTTCCATCCGTTCGGGGCTTTCTTTCTTCCTTTATTTTGAAACTCTGCTCTTATCGTGACTGTCGTGAGTCTCACGGTTGTGAGTCTCGTGTGCGTTTTGCTGCGGCGGCGACCTCGTCCCATTCAAATCCATCCCGCCACGGCGGTTCTGAAACAACACGGCGAGGCCGCAGCAGCAGGTGCAGCGCAAAGTCTGACCACCGGCAGCAGCGCAGCGCGTCGCAGCCAAATCCAGTCAAATCAAGCGGGGCAACTCTACACAACTGCACAACTGCACAACTGGGCGTCGCACAAAGGGCCTAGTGGGGGCGGGGGGGGGGGCTTTGTGCGACAAGACTGAAATGATTAGCGAGTGAATATTTCTGGATGGATCAACCGTTAAGCCAAAATAATAATAATAATAACATTAATGAATAAAAAGTATTGTGTTAGCGTGTTGTCTGCTTAGTGGGCCGTTAAAGGGCCCCCCCCCCATTCCCTCTCTCTCTCTCTCTCTCTCTCTCTCTCTCTCTCTCTCTCTCTCTCTCTCTCTCTCTCTCGAGCTTGCCAGTAAACTACGGTGGGCCTACACTAATGCGAAGCACGAGGATTTTTGAGGCGTCGCTGCAATCGAGCAGCCGTCCCTGGGACCGCTGAGCCCAACAGGAAGTGACTTCAAACTCCTCCTCTTTTTTTTTTTTTTTTTTCAAAAGAAAATCACATTTCCTGCGGCACGTCGCGTGTTGTAATTTTGCGGCGTGCGGATGAGAGCTGACGGACAAAGAGAGAGAGAGACGGTAGTTAGCCGGGTATTTGCAGCAGGTTGCCTTCTGCTCGGCAACGTGTTCCTGCTCCTGATGATGACAGGGTGGAGAAACATCCAGCAGCGCCGCCCGGGTCCGTCTGGCACCGCCCATCAATCACTCTCAGAGAGAGAGAAAGAGAGAGAGAGAGAGGGAGAGGGGGAGAGAGAGAGAGAGAGAGAGAGAGACTACACTGCTCTCTCCACTGGGTAGAATTGTATCCTGCCATGAAACTACAGTGAAGACGCATCCAAAAAAGGATAAATTAATTATTTATTAATTTCCCTTTCAAAATCTGCATGAACACAATCAAGAAAAATAAAAGCAAGCCAAGCAAAACCAGTTGTGTAATATTTCCAGATTTTGAAGTAGGAACAGCGAATTGCGGTGCTTTTTTTCAGTTTTGTCCCCTCTGTACCACCCCCCTGTTTTTACTAAATTTGACCCCAAAAAAAGATTTAAATAGACATTTAATCTGAAATTCCACAGGAAATGTCGTGCCCAGCCAAAAAAATTGAGTCGGCGCTGTTTCCTTGAAAAGAGGCTGAGACGGCTTCAACGTGAGGCCAATTAATTTGGGATTGATGCATAATAGGGTTACACTGCCATCTCAGAACAGATGAGTGTTTTTATATCCGACTCTTTCCCCATCGCCTGCTGGCGGCGTTTGGCTCGGACACGCATGCCAGCAGTCGGACCCCGTCTCGAACCTCCAGGGACCTTCCTTCTAGCGTCCAGCAGGAGGCGCTGACCAGAGAAGCTTCCACTCAGTGGGACTCCTCGCACCCACAGTTGCTGTCCCTGCGCGAGAGCTGTTAGCCACAATGCTAGCTTCAGGTTAGCAGGTTCCCCCCCAGTCACCATCGATCCGACGACGTGTAGCGAGCTGAAATGCTAACAATAGATATTGTCACGTAGCAATGTTAGCGCTCCAGTGTGTCATTATGGAGACCCCCTGCTGAGCTTTGCCGGGTACCTGATCCACCTTCTTCTTCTTCTTCTTCTTCTTCCTACTTGGTGGGTTTGTTTTGAGGGTGCCCCCTAGCGTTCAGTCTAAAACCAAACACTCAACTGTCGGGCAGTGTGGATTGTCCACACCAGGCTTCCTTAGAAATATGCTGGTGCAAGATGGCAGCTAAACTGGGAGCGACTGGGACCCTGGTTGATCTGTGGAGGTTCTCACATGAGAACAGTTCTAAGGGCAGGAAAACCACATGACTCTTACTGTACTGCGCTTCATCGAGAAACTCGTGTTCAAGTTCATGCATTTGTAGCCAAGCTGTTCATATTTTATTTTTTATTCTCGCGGTGTTCTGGGCAACACTCTGCCCTCTGGTGGTGAAATGTCTTTTTTTGTAACTCCTCTCCAATCCACGCAACAGTGCCGGAGTTCCACAGACCAGGAGTATCTTTTATTTCAAGGCCCAGTGCAAAGCGTGTGTGTGTGTGTGTGTGTGTGTGTGTGTGTGTGTGTGTGTGTGTGTGTGTGTGTCCGTGTGCGTGCGAGCGGTGGAACGGCAAACTACGTCAGAGTCGGAGGTTGAGTCACTTGTGAGTGGAGCGACAGCGTGAGGTCATCGGCGTCTGAGAAGAACTTCCCTGAAGCCCGGCAGGACCTCGGCATTCTGTTCTTCACGCTCTGAATTCACCGTGGCTGAGTCACCGCCGTTCGTCCCAAACATGGCGGCGCTGAGAGACAGTGAGTGCTCTGCTGAGTGTGTGTGTGTGTGTGTGTGTGTGTGTGTGTGTATGTGTGTGTGTGTGTGTGTGTGTGTGTGTGTGTGTGTGTAGGGGTGTGTGTTGACGACTGCAGGAAGAACACCTGTGTGGATGTGTACCGCCAGAGATCACCAGCTTCTACACCTGCATTTTAGAAGAGACACACACACACACGCACACACACACACACACACACACATGCAAGACTGCTGGTTTGAGAAATGCTGCTGAATGTTTTTGTCTAGAAAAAAAAGAACAGCGCCTGATTCTCTGACCCGGTCTCCTCCCGTCTGTTACTGAAGCGTCCATGCTAATGCTAATGCTAATCTTTGTAGAAGCAAAGCTGCGTTGATTCTTCTTCTTCTTCTTCTTCTTCTTCTTCTTCTTCTGGGTCACCCTCAGGGTCAGGGTGAGGAGCTTTTCTTGGTCTTGGTCTCCGCTGGTACGGCCTTGCCTGCAACGCTTGCTCCCCCGGTGATGAGGCACCATAGCCGGGTGGGTTGAGAGCGTGTGGGCGTGAGAGGAGTGACGCACACACAGGAGAGAGAAGTGATCATTATTATTATTATTATTATTATTATTGATCTTCAGCTTCATCAGTGTGAAATATTCCTGAGAAATCACTTCTGCTGTGAAGTTTCACCTCCCAGCCAGCGAGGAAGATCTAACCAGAGAGTGGAAAACCCCAGAGTACACACCCCTACACACACACACACACACACACACATCAGTCAGACAGCCTCTAGTCAGGAGAACCCCTGGCTCACCTTCACACAGATCCACAGATCACACAGGCAGAATTTGTACCAACATGAATCCACGCCGTCACTTTGACTCACGTAAACATCACCCCCCCCACCACCACGACCCTCACCCCCCCCCCCCACCCTCCGCTGCTGCCTGCAAACACTCAGATCAAAGAGTGAGACGGTAACCTGACAGGCCGACAATACTGAGAACCCACATGCCCCCCCCCCCTCACCCCCCTCACCTGAAACCCACCTGTTTTCTTGCAAACTTTCATGTTTCACCAACCCCCCCCCCCCCCCTTCTCTCTCTTCCCGCTCAGCCATCACTCCATCCCTGGCAGCTCCATGCTGGTACTCAGGTGCCACCGTCCGTCTGATGTCCCCTCGCTCAGCCCCCCAACCCCATCTTTCCCCACCTCAGCCCCCCTCAGCGCCGCCTTCAGTCCTGCTGGGCCCCCCAACCCACCTGGGCCCCCCCTCATACCTCCCTCAATACTGCTCGGTGCCCCCCCTCCCCTCCCAGTACTACTCGGCCCCCTTCAGTCCTGCTCAGACCCCCCCCCCCCCGGCCGGCGCCCGCACCAGCGGATCAGAGCGGCTGCACTGAGCTGTGTCTTCAACCAGACACATTGTATCCCCCCCGCTGGGTTGCAGAGGTGGCTTCTGATTGGACGCTGTTTGCAAGGTGCTGCTGCATGGAAGTGTGCAGCGCTTGATGCAGGCTGACGGTGCAGCTGCAGGACATGAAAAGGCAGTGTTGGGAAGCCGATGGTGTGATGCAGGAGATGCTTGAAGGAGACAGCAGCTGTTCTAAAGGGGGCCGGCCCGTAGGGGGCGTCTGACTGTGGTTTGCTGCATCATTCGCTGCTATTTGCTGTGTGTTGTGTTGTGTTGTGGTGCCGCCACGCCACCTCATGATTAAGGGGGAGGACAGACAGCGATGTCCTGAGACTGCAGCAGCAGCAGCAGCAACAGCAGCAGCAGCAGGCAACCACAGGTCTGAAAGGTTCTGCTGAGGCCGCTGGGCTTCTTCTTCCACCTCATCCATGGAGATGGCAAGAAGAGTCCAGGCCTACGGTTTGGTTGGTTGCTTGTTTGTCGTGGTGGTGGTGGTGGTGATGGTGGTGGTGATGGTGGTGTGATGCTGTTAGCTCAGTGAGTGGCGACTGTCGTCATGCAGAGAGAAGGTTGCGGGTTGGATTCCCATTTTTCTTTGTTTTCAGGATGTCCTCACCGTGTCTGGTTTGCACGCTGGGTCGATTTGTCCGCTGTTTACCATCTGCCCCCCACCCTTGATTGGATCCAGGAACCCCCCTGCCATCCTAAAAACCGGAGAACGGGTCATGAAGAAGACGGATGTCTTTCTTCCCCTCCATGCGCGCAAACGATTCTGGGTTAAAAAATCCGATGTCGCTGCACCGCCAGGAAACTCAGGCGCTGTTTGCACTCGGTCATTTCGTGCGTTTTTCGTATTCTGATCGGCAAAAAACACAGGAAGTAACCAAGTGCAAACACTCCAAATCCGTTTTGTCATGCGACCACCAAAACCACCTCGGGAGGTGGTTTTGGTGGTCGCATCGCATGAAAACGCATTGGTCACGGACGTGCGAACAGAATGCGAGCTCAGTCCACATTAAGGACCGCCTCCTCCAAGCACCTCTCCCATGTACGTACTTGGTCGGCGCCCCCGCCTCCCGGCGTCGTCATTATAAAGCTACAAACAAGAAGCCAAAACAAATCATTTTTGTTGGACTCGTTTATTAGCATGCTAATAAATTTCATTCCATTAGCATTAGCGTATTTTGTCAGCGGAGCAGCGGTCGCAGTTTCCCCACATATGAGATTAAATGTGTGACGTTAAATAAGACAAGAACGACCTCCTGACCTTTTGTGTCTACCTAAAAAAAAAAAGAGCTTAAATCTAATGAAGACAGCGCAGATACCAGGTCCGGTCCAATACAGATACCTGGTCCGGTCCACCACAGTGAGTTCATCCCCATTCTTCCTTCATTTCTCATCCTGGGACTCCGCCCAGAGACTTTGTGGGTCTCCTAATGTGAGTGACGTCTGGCCTGCTCAGCGACAGACGCCATGCGAAGGGGGCGTGACTCAGCCATCCAGCCAGACAGACAGACAGACAGACAGACAGACAGACGGGGTGATGATGATGACGGAGGGAGGATGAAAGGCTGCGGTCGCACGCTCGCCCTGTCAATCGCTGCTCTGATTGCCGTCGTCTGTCAACATCTGGCGCTGCTGCCTCGTCACATATTTTGATGCTCTCTCAGCCCCCCCCCCCCCCCCCCCCCACACACACACACACACACACAACTAAAAACAAAGAGAGTCAAAGTGACTTCAGCAGAAAGACACAGGAGTGAATGAAGGGAAACGGGACTCCTTCTCTCCGGACGCTCTTCACTTTATTTCTCTTTTTCTTTTTTTTTTCATCTCATACCTGCAAAAATATATATTCTCAAAATAAATAAATATATGAAATAAATATATACTGTATGTCCAAGGAAATGAACGAGTCATAAATAATCATCCAGAATGTGAACGTGCGCCTCTGCTGCTTCCTTCTTCTTCTGCGCTGGGCTCCACTAGTCCCAGCAGAACCGCACGGTAGTCCAACATCTGTCCGACATCTGTCTGTCAAACATCTGCCCAACATCTGTCCAACATCTGTCTGACATCTGTCTGTCAAACATCTGTCCAACATCTGTCTGTCCAACATCTGTCCAACATCTGTCCAACGTCTGCGGTAAAAAAAAAACTCCAGCCAGTCCGTCACTTCTCCATCTTCTTCTCCTCCATCTTCTCCTCCTCTGGTTGTTTCTCTCATGCATTTCGTATAGAAAAAAAAGTCACATTTTCAGAGCAGCATCTGTCTTTGGAGTTTTTCTTTCTTTCCTCCAGCAGTAGCCATCCATCCATCCATCCATCCATCATCTATCCATCCATCCATCCATCATCCCACCATCCATCCATCATCCATCCATCCATCCACCCACCCACCCATCCATCCACCCATCCCCATCCATCATCCATCCACCCACCCACCCATCCATCCACCCATCCATCCATCATCCACCCATCCACCCACCCACCCATCCATCCACCCATCCATCCACCCATCCATCCATCCACCCACCCACCCATCCATCCACCCATCCATCCATCATCCACCCATCCACCCACCCACCCATCCATCATCCATCATCCATCCATCCATCCATCCATCCATCCATCCACCCATCCATCCATCCACCCATCCATCCATCATCCACCCATCCACCCACCCACCCATCCATCCATCCATCCATCCATCCACCCATCCATCCATCCATCCATCCATCCATCCATCCATCCACCATCCACCCATCTCAGTGCTGCAGTCCATCTCTCCATCTTCTCTCTCAGCTGACGTGGCTTCTCTGCAGTGCATTAAACTACCTTCCTGTGTAAACCAGCCGCACGGCCGTCTTGTGGGTAAATGTTTTAATAATTTAAGCGGTCGTGGGAATGCTGAGTCTCATCCTGGGCCACAGCTTTTACAATGAGAATGAGAATTATCATCAGAAAAAGAGAAGCTACGAGCAGTCGGTCATTAAATCTCACACCCTGCACTGCTTTCATGCACTTTGAATGAGCAGGTTGCCATTCACAGGTGGTGGTGGTGGTGGTGGGGGTCCGTGGGGTGGGGGGTGGGGGGGGGTCGGGTGCCGCTCGAGTGTCTGCTGCTGCTTAGTCCAACAAAAGGGGGCGACAGCGAGGGGCTCAGGTTGCCTCCGTGTCTGTCAGTGGGCGTCTGGCTTCTCCAGGAAGAGCAGCACCAGTTGAGTTAAAGCCCCCCCCCCCCCCGCCCCCCACACACACACACACAGTGAGGGTCTCTCCTTCATCCAGCCATGCCAGCTGTGAGCAGCAGCGCTCGCCTCCTGTCGTCCCGCTGCTGCTGCGGGCGCCCAGAGGAGCTCTCACCCCCCCCCCCCCCTGTTGGCAGTCGTCGGTACTGCAGGGGTGCGCTTGCTCGGATTTGCTTTTCCAAGAAAGGCCTTCTCCTTTTTTCTGTCTTTCTCCCTCCTCCTTCCTTCTTCCTCCCCCTGACCCGACGGGCCGGGCCTCAGCTCTGGCTCAGGACCTCCCTGTAGAGCTCGGGGACCCTATCCGGGTCCACGGGCCTCGGCAGGAAGTGGGTGAAGCGCTGGTGACGCCGGGACCTGGTCCCGTCGCGGGAGCTGCCGTCCTTGTTGAGCGCCACGAAGTAGAAGGCGCCTCGTTCCCCGTGGCGGTAGATGTTGGAGGAGTAGGTGTTGTACCAGTTCTCCTCAAACTGCTCCCGGAAGACGCACTCGGCGGAGAGCCGCGCCTGCAGGGGGTGGGAGGAGGTGGGAGGAGTCAGTACAGTCGCAAGACAGAGTTGTTAAAATAAAGAAAAATTAATAGATTAATTAACACGTCTAAGTTTCATCAATCCAGTGCAATCAGTTCTCTGCAGCGACGCTACAGCAGCAGCTGATTCGCTCAAACACATCACAACATAAAACATCATTTTTTATCACAATTTCAAACGGGAAAGTTGAAGGTTGTGTAAAAAAAAACAGTGATGCGTTGTTGTTTTTTTTGTTTTTTTTTACAGATTTTACGGTAATTCAGGACCTTCTCTTGTGGCTTTGCAGCGCATAGCTGCGGACTCCACCACTGAGGGAGTGTAGTAGTGAGGTAGTCAGACATGTGCCACCTGCTGGCCGTCAGTGGCGCGACAGGGACAGGACGTGGAGACTCACCGATCCGTACAGGGCCCCCTTGCTGTTCATGGCCAGGTACAGGCCACTGTCCACCCCCCTGATGCTGACCAGGCCCACCGCCAGGCTGATGAACTCCAGGATGCCTGCAGACACAGCAGCAGTTGTTACAGCAACACCAGGCAGGCAAGACGCAGCCCAGTGTGGCATGAACGAAGACCTTCTGATCCCAGTCAATGAGACACACACACTGCTCTAATTCTAATATTCTACCACTTCTCAATAGTAATCACATCCAACTTGTTTATGTGTAAGTTTGGGTTTAAACATCGATTATTTTTTTTTTCAAAGGTTGCAGCCTCTCGCCTACAGATTCATTTGCTGAATCGTTCAAAAGGCTCCAAATAAAAGAGTCAAGAGTCTTTAAAGTGACTCGACAGAACCTGACAGGGAGCAGCAGCAGCAGCAGCAGCAGCAGCTGGGAATGTGCAGCGGCCCTCTGGCTACAAAGTCACATCCTCCTCTCAGTGTTTGGAACGAGTGAAGAGCCAAAAGAGGAGGAGGAGGAGGAGGAGCAGGAGCAGGAGGAGGAGGAGGAAGACCTGCTTCTGATCTCTGACGCCTGCAGATGGAGCTGCTGTAACAAAATAATACACCACTTCAATCTGGGCCAGGAAATGCAAACACTCTTCCCCTCAAGGCGCTCCTGCTCCTGCTCCTGCTCCTGCTCCTGCTCCTGCTCCTGCTCCTGCTCCTCCACCTCCTCCTTCTCCTCCTTGCATGGAACTAACTTTGCTTGGACTGCAGTGTTTCTGCAGCAGGAAGCTGCCACACTCGCAGCTTCCTGCTGCTGATTGGGATTTGCCTGAAGCTGGAGCTGCCTCTGAGTGATGACAGTGGAGCGGTGATTCTCTGGCCTGATGTTGTGGAAGTGATTGCTGATTGGCTGTTCATGTCTCAGTGCTCCACCTCCTGATCTCCTGCTCTCTGCTCCACTGCTCCCGCTGCTTGGTGTCCAGCAAGAGGCCCCGGTTTGACACCTCAGAAGAAGAAGATCGCTTCAAGCCAATCGAAGCAGAGTCCCTGACCGACACACACACACACACACACACACACACACACACACACACACACACACACACACACACACACACACACACACACACTTTCCGGTTCAATGGTTTCCACCTTTCAGGTTTTCTTCTTACTTATAAATGATTTTTTTTTTTTTTTATCTATGTCTTTATTTCTGTTGACTTCCTATAATTCTTCTTCTTCTCCTCTTTGCTCTGCTCTTCCTTCGCTGTCATTCTGCACATTTCCTCCACGTGACTTTCACGCCTTCTATTCTATCTTGCGGGCCTCAGCGGAGCCATCGTGGTGAAAGACCCGCCGGAGCCCGAACAGTACACGAACATTACATGGAGTGGTGATGCTGCGGCTCCGTACCGAACCTGCTGTGGTCCGTCCTGGTGCCCTGCACGGTGCCGTCGGCTCGGATCTCCAGGTGGAAGCCGGTCCTGCAGTAGAGCTGCCGCCGCCTCAGGATGCCCTGCAGGTGGCTGAGGTTGGCCAGGCTGCGGGAGAGCCGCTCCGAGGAGACCATCTGCTGCTGCTGCTGCTGCTGCTGCTGGAGCTGGAGCTGCTGCTGTAACTGCTGCTGTTGCTGCTGCTGCCGCCCCACGCCGCCCCCCAGCATCGTCAGTCCCGTCACCGAGCTGTAGTCCGCCGGCCCGGCGGGGGTGAGCACGAACTGGGAGCCCACCGGGCCGAAGCTGTCCAGGAATCCGCTGGAGAAGCTCCCGACCCCGGCCACTGCCCCCATCACAGAGAGGCTCCCCGGAGGGGGAGGGGGAGGGGGAGGAGGTGAAGAAGGTGGTCCGGGATCCGAGTAGCGGTCCTGGTGATGGGAGCCTCGGTCCGCTGTGCGTGTCCGGATAGAAGCGCAAGAAAGTTCACCCAAAATGAAAAAAAAAAAAAGAAAAAAGAAAAAAAAAAAAAATGCAATTTAAGACGTGAACTGAAAGAGTGGAGGAGGAGGAGGTTCGGTGGTCCTGGTCGGCGGCGCTGCTCTAGTCCAGGATCCCACTGGGAGCGACTGGCAGCTGCTGTTGGTGCGAGCAGGTAGAAGCCCGCCTGTCCTCTGCCTCCACCCCTCCGCTGCTTTTATTCATCCCTCCTTCCCTCCTTCCCTCCTCCTCCTCTCTCTCCGCCCCTTTACGCGCTGCCTCACTCTCTCTCTTCCTCTCTCTCTTTCACACACACGCACGCACTCCCACACACTCCCCTCAATTGACTTCGGATTTTTTTTTTTTTTTTTTTTTTTTATGTCTGCGGCAGCTCCACTGCGCTCTCTCTCGGCTCCTGCAGCGGCAGCGGCAGCAGCAGCAGCTCACTGCACTATATGGAAATTTCCCACGTGTTCCCTGATTTTTAATGCAAATATTGCGCCGCGGGCGAGTGACGCCCCTCCACAGTGGATGACTGACTGGACTGGATCTCCCACCCACCGCCGCCACCACGGCTGTGGCTGCTGCTGCTGCTGTTCTTGGTTCCAAAGCAGCAGTCATTTATTTAGTTAATATCGTTCGGTGAATCAACTGGCAGCAACTCTGCTGAGAGAGAGAGAGAGAGAGAGAGAGAGAGAGAGAGAGAGAGAGAGAGATGTTGCCATTGGTCTTTACAGCCCCTCCCCCTCGTGACTCAGGTGCCGCGCAGGAAAACCCCCATTTGCGTAATTTTCGCACTCAGCTGTTGATTTATTGCCTCCCTTGTTTTATGTAACACACACACACACACACACCTGTGCAAACGGCATCACTTGACTGTCAATCCCGCCTCATTGATCTCTGATCTCCTCCTCTTGTCATGTGGTCTGAGAGCAATCATAGGAGACGCGCACGTGCTTCAAAGTGGGGCGTGGGGGTGGGGGGGGGGGGGGGGTGTTATAACGACAACCAGGGAAAAGGGGGGGGGGGGCGGAGTTAAGAGGTTTGGAGGGGGGGGGGGGGGGGTTGGACCTGTTTGATGTGCCAGGAGGCAGGTAGCAGTGCAGCACCTTGACACTGGATAGAGAAAGAGAGAGAGAGAGAGAGAGAGAGAGAGAGAGAGAGAGAGAGAGAGATGGATAGATTGATGTACTTTATTGATCCCAGATTGGGAAACTACACGGTTGCATCACTAATAAAAAAAACAAGACAACCAAAAAGCTCCACAGTAATTCCAGCAGTGAGAAGAACACTGAAATCCATCCAACAAACAACCACAGCAGAGTTGCAGGATATCATGTGTAATGTAATGTGTGTACGTACTGGACATTTGCATTGGATTCACTGCTAATTTGCTCCGGACTTGTGACATGTGCAGTGACAGTAAAGCAGAATAGAATAGAATAGAAGGCCGTTATTAATACCACAGTGGGGAAATGACAGCAACTGTACAGTGCAAAGATGGAAATTATATCAATCAATAGAATTGAGTCAATAAAGAATAACAAAACATTTGTAGGGTATAAAATGAAAAAAAAACCCCAGATATTTACATTTACAGCGACATGTTTGGGTTTACAGCTGTCTGCATATCTAATCTGATCTAATCTGATCTGATCTGATCTAATCTGATCTAATGTGAACTCTGTCATTCTCAGGGATTTAAAGCTCCTGATGATTCGTTTTCAAAGCGGGACTTTCTCAGTGCTGCCTTCAAGGACCGCTGGAGTTCCCCCAGACCGCAGCTAGAACCCCCTCCTCCTGACAAAACACACACACACACACACACACACATTAATAACCTCCAGGCTACCAATCCACTGATGCATTTGCTGCTGCTGCTGCTGCTGCTGCCTTCCCATTGGCTCGTCACTTTGTGGCTGCATGAGTGGGTGGGTGAGTGGTGGTGATGGTGGTGGTGGGGGGTTATAACCCTTGGGGTGGGGGGACCCCCCCCACACACACACCTCTCCAAACCTGCAGTAGGATAGCAGGCGTCACTCACCTAGCAGCAGCAGCAGCAGCCAGTGACAGCTGCGGGTGGGAGTCATGTGACCCTGGGAAAGTGGTCACATGCAGTGAATGGTGATTGGAGTTGACGTCTTCATTCTGCCCCCCCCACCCCCTCCTCCCCCGAGCCCCCCCACCCACCACCCCCGATCAATATCCAATGTGTCAGTGAGGAACTGATCAGCTGCAGGCGACTCGGATCAATCAATCCGCTCCATTGGGATGGGGGTGTCGGGGGGGGGGGGGGGGCGAGTTTCTAATTTACGGGTCATAAATAATAATGATGGAAGTGTTGGGGCGGGGGGGGGGCGGAGGGGGACCATCTGGACGGTAGTTTAACTGCTGCGTAAAATGTTATTTTTGTGAACACAATCTGGCTCCATCAAGCAGAGAGAGACATTATTATTATTATTATTATCATTATTATTATTATTATTATTATTATTATTATTATTATTATTATTATTATTATTATTATTATTGTTATTAGGGCATGGCCCTGTTCCAATGCATTCAGTAATTCACTGACACACAATGATTGTGATGATTGCAGTGTGTACAAGAGTGTTGGCAGGTGAATGACAGTAAAGCAAGTAGAGGAGGAGGTGGCTGATCATTGGACACAGACATGAAGACTTTATTCCATGAGCCAAGAGTGGAGAACAGTGGACAACGGTGATGAAGGGTGGAGAACAGTGGAGAGCTGTGATGAACAGTGGAGAACAGTGGAGAACGGTGATGAACAGTGGAGAACCGTGATGAACGGTGGAGAACAGTGGAGAACAGTGATGAACAGTGGAGAGCAGTGATGAACAGTGGAGAGCAGTGGAGAACGGTGATGAAGGGAGGAGAACAGTGGAGAGCTGTGATGAACAGTGGAGAACAGTGGAGAACGGTGATGAACAGTGGAGAACCGTGATGAACAGTGGAGAGCAGTGATGAACAGTGGAGAGCAGTGGAGAGCAGTGATGAACAGTGGAGAACAGTGATGAGCAGTGGAGAACAGTGGAGAGCAGTGATGAACAGTGGAGAGCAGTGGAGAACAGTGATGAACAGTGGAGAGCAGTGAAGAACAGTGATGAACAGTGGAGAGCAGTGGAGAACAGTGATGAACAGTGGAGAACAGTGATGAACAGTGATGAACAGTGGAGAACAGTGGAGAACAGTGATGAACAGTGGAGAACAGTGGAGAACCGTGGAGAGCAGTGGTGAACAGTGGAGAACAGTGGTGAACAGTGATGAACAGTGGAGAACAGTGGTGAACAGTGGTGAACAGTGGAGAGCAGTGGAGAACAGTGGAGAACAGTGAAAGGCTTCTGGTAGTGAAAGATGCTGAAACCAAACAGATGTTCCAGTTTTCACTCCTCCTCCTCCTCCTCCTCCACTGTTATCACCATCAGGGAAAATTCTCTGCAGTCGGCACAGAAATGAGAATATCAAAGCGACACATTAAGAGCTTAATGGCCTTCATGAACCTTCTAATTCCTCCCATTTGAAGCCCGGTGGGTTTGTGATTGCCTCCGTTTGATGTCTTTTCAAACTGGAGGCTAAATGGGGCCGAGGTTGAACCCCCTCCTCCTCCTCCACCTCCTCCACCTCCTCCACCTCCACCGCGGCGCTGCTGCTTCATGTGTGAACAGGTGACATAGGCCGCCACACCTCCTCCCTCCCTCCCTCCTTTCTTCTGCAACCATCAAAGAGGTGAGAAAAGCCCCATCAGGTGAGCGCTAGTCCTGCACGGAGACACTTGAAGGAGGAGTTCATCTTTCATATCTCTTTGATATCTCTTTGATATTGTCTCCTTTCTCCCCCTTTCATCCTTGGGAACCTGCCCAGAGAAACTTTGTGGCCACGATGACCCTCGACTGAAGGAAGAAAAACAAAAGACTGACGTCCCACCGCGTGTCGAGGCCTCGACTCGCTTTGTCCTTCACTGAAGGTCAAAGGTTGGGCCTCTAACTTTTTTGACTTGTGTGGCCACAGTGGCTTCTAAAAATGTGACAGAGGGAGTCGGAGCAGCAGCAGATGGATGGAGTGTTTTGGAGAGTGACCTCATAGGAAGAAAAACGTATAGATTGCAGTTTGATAGTTTGACTTAGAACCACCCCAGAACCACCACTGGACTGTCTAGACCAGGAGGGGGAAACCCTTTGACTGGTGGGGCCACAGTGGGTTGTAAAAGGTGACAGAGGGACCCGGAGCAGCAGCAGATGGATGGAGTGTTTTGGTGACCTACCACCCAGAATCAACCCAGAACCACCTCAATCCACCCAGAACCACCCAAACAACCCTAGAACTACCCCAGAACCACCCCAGAACCATCGAGAACGACCTAGAATAATCTAGAACTACCACAGAACCACCTAGATCACCCAAACAACCCTAGAACTACCCCAGAACCACCCCAGAACCATCGAGAACAACCTAGAATAATCTAGAACTGCCCCAGAACCACCTCAATCCACCCAGAACCACCCAAACAACCCTAGAACTACCCCAGAACCACCTAGACCACCCAAACAACCCTAGAACTCCCCCAGAACCACCCCAGAACCATCGAGAACGATCTAGAATCATCTAGAACTACCCCAGAACCACCCCAGAACCATCGAGAACGACCTAGAATAATCTATAACTGCCCCAAAACCACCTCAATCCACCCACAACCACCCAAACAACCCTAGAACTACCCCAGAACCAGCTTGATCACCCAAACAACCCTAGAACTACCCCAGAACCACCCCAGAACCATCGAGAACGACCTAGAATCATCTAGAACTACCCCAGAACCACCCCAGAACCATCGAGAACGACCCAGAATCATCTAGAACTACCCCAGAACCACCAACTGGTGAGACAGGTGGGGCTAGAATGAAGCAAAGCAAAGTTGCAACATAAAATGTGTTTGGCTCTTTATTGAAACCACTCTGAACACTGCAGACATGGAGGAGATGCAGCTGTTTGATGACTGACCGACTAATGGTGTCATTTCTTCAAGTTCGGCCTAATGGCCCCATTCAAAAGCTTAACGGGCCGCATGTGGGACCCCCGGGCCATAGTTTGCCCACGCCTGGTATGGAAGAAAGATGCTGTGAGTGCAGGAGCAGTGGTGGTAGAAGATGTTGGAAGATGATGTATTTAAAATCAGTTCCCTCTTACTGCAGCACCAGGTTGTGACCTGTGTTCAACATCGGGCTAAAAAGAAAATCTGTTTATCGAGGTCTATTTAAAAAAAAGATATTGAATCATCAGGTAAATTCTAATCTAATCATGTGACAGGTGTGTAAATGTCTTTCATTGCTTCTCTGGAGGGGAATCATACTCAGTGCAGTCATTATACTTCTACATTGAGCTCATTGTCCAACTGCAGTGGACAGCCCTGATCCAGTTCATCACACACCACTGTGTCAACATGGTTGGTCAACACAACTGCACGAATCCAGTCTGGTATTCATCTTCAACCTCCGACTATGAACAGCAGCTGTTCAAATATACGCAGCATAATAACACTCACCCTTCCTTCCTTCCTCCCTTCCTTCCTCCCTCCCTTCCTTCCTCTCCTTCCTTCCTTCCTTCCTTCCTCCTATCCTTCCTTCCTTCCTTCCTCCTATCCTTCCTCCCTTCCTTCCTCCTATCCTTCCTCCCTTCCTCCCTCCCTCCCTTCCCTCCTCTCCTTTCCTCCTCCTCTCTCCCCCACTTCATCCACTAACAGAATTATGTCTTAATATTAGATCTTTAAACTTGGCAGAAATATGAAAGTCGCTGCTCTCGAACTGTAACTCCTGACTTCCTGAATCCTCTCAAGTCTTTGTGTGTGTGTGTTTTTTTCATGATGTGCAACTGTGTGTGTGTGTGTGTGTGTGTGTGTGTGTGTGTGTGTGTGTGTGTGTGTGTGTGTGTGTACTCAATGTCTGTGCTAAATTGTTCATCACACTGAAGTTTCCTTGTCACGTAGTAGTGATGAAAAAACTCGCTCTCGTCCACTTGAGACATCTCGCGATACTTTGGCACGGGACGCTAACTGGAAGCCTGGAATCACAGCAGCAGCAGCAGCAGCCTCGGTGGGGACAGTCATGGCCGCCCTCCGCAGAGTGGTGGCGCTGCTCGGTCTCCGGGCAGCAGCAGCCGCAGCAGCAGCGGTGCGGAGCAGCGGCTCTGTCAGCGGGCAGGGAGCCGCGGCGGGGCGGCCACGGAGGCGCTGGGCCGCCGGGGTGTGTGTGGCGGCGGGCGGAGCAGCAGCAGCAGCAGCAGCTGCGGGGCTCTGCTGGTTCGGCAGCAGGGAGACGCGGACCCGCAGCAGCATCAGCGGTCTGCTGGCCTCCATCCCGGCCGTGGTGGAAGCCAAGGAGAAGGTAAGACTGGACTTATTTATTTATTTTCCCCACACTAGTTTGAACGGAGTCTGGTGCTGATGACGTCACTCGGTGCCGCGATTTAAAAAAACAAAAACAAAAAAAAACAGCGACGTCGTGGAAACGTCTCAGCTGAAACGAAAGCGCTGAGTTTCTATTTTCATTTTTATTTTTCGACAGTGTGAGTGCTGGAGCCTCTGCTGCTGCTGCTGCAGCAGCAGCTCCACTCTGTCGTCCTGCTGATTCACTGCTGCTTCTCTTTCTTTCCAATCATTTCCCAGGCGGTTTAAGCTGACGTCACTGGTTCCAGTGGAAACACTTTGCTCACTGTTTTGGGAGGTTTTGGAGGGAGGAGGCGCGCGCGCGCGCGCACGCGCACCACCAGGCACAACAGAACGTTGGCGCTCTCCGCACGTGCCGGTGCTGAAACGAGAGCACGGCGGTGGTCTGGTGTTTACTCACAGTTAGCCAGTAGGCGAGCTGGGTTAGCAGCCTGCTAGTTGGGTTAGCTGCCTGATAGCTGGGTTAGCAGCCCGCTAGTTGGGTTAGCAGCCCGATAGCTGGGTTAGCAGTCTGATAGCTGGGTTAGCAGCCTGCTAGTTGGGTTAGCAGTCGCTGCGGTTTCAGCAGGTTCAGTTCAGTTGGTGTGAAGAACCGAAAGATGACGACTCACTGACTCACTGACTCACAGTGGTCGGTCCAGTTGTTTGTTCTATGGTGATGTCATTTGATTAATAGATAGATGGATGGATGAATAGATAGATGGATGAATAGATAGATCGATTGATGGATAGATGGATGGATAGATGGATGGATAGATGGATGGATAGATGAATAGATGGATGGATGGATGGATAGATAGCTAGATAGATAGCTAGATAGATGGATGAATAGATGGATGGATGGATGGATGGATAGATGGATGGATGGATAGATAGATGTACTTTATTGATCCCAAATTGAGAAGCTTCACTGATGCAGCACTAAAACAGTGCATAATATAAACACTACAGTGGCCACAAATCCCTCACATCAAACAAAGTCTATTTGATGGTTGTGTGTTGCGTTCAAGCGTCATCCCGGATGCTTGATGCTGCAGGCAGCCGAGAGATTGATTGATCAATAGCCAATCACGTCACGCTACATCTGAAGAATATTAATAGATGCTCAGCTTTGTTTTCAAGCACTTTCATTCAGTGATATTAAGTTGATTCCGATTCCGATGCTAACTGCTAAGTGTGCAGCAGCAGATCAGCTGCAGTTTCCCAGTTAACTGCTTTTGGCCCGGTTCCAGTTCCAGAGTGGGTCGGCTCGATGCCAGACTGGGAAGTTCCGTCTAGAGAAGTGTGTGTTGTGTGGCTCCATTGACTGGCCCTCTGATTGGACCACACGGTGGCCTCAGAGAGATGGCCGGGTTGGCAGTGCGACGGCTCCAGCGGGGGGGTAAGGGGGGGGGGGGGGGGGATAAGTAGCCATCTGTTGGCCACTAGAGGCAGCGGCGGGATCCTGCGGAATAATGAGGTCGACCAGATCTGGAGGAAAATCAGCTGCAAAGAGGAAAACAACGCAACACTGCTAGCAACCAATGCAGCGAAATGGATAGGAAAAGAGCAGTGTTTCTCAACTGGTGGCTCAGGACCCAAAAGTGGGTCGTGGAGCTTTTTTGATTGGGTCACAAAATATATTTATGGAGTAACTATATATACATATATGTATATATATATAGTGTATATACATGATGGTCCTCAGACTCCACCAGCTGAGAACCACTGGTGCAAAGTGACTGCTGCAGATTGGAGCCAGTGAAAGACGAGGAGGTGGTGTTGGTGGTGGTGGTGGTGGGGGGAGGGGGGGTTGCTCTTCTTCTGTTAGTAGAAACTGAGATCATTTGGGAATTGACCAAAATCTCTCGGTAGTTGTGCTCATTCAATCGCAGTGCAGCGACAAACAGGAAGAAGCAGCTGTGTGGAAGACGACGGGATGACGTTCAGCCTCAGTCACTCAGTTTCTACTGCAACGCCTCCTGAATGCTGACTTCCAGGTCCAGTGGCCAGATGGTTTCCCCCTGTGGTGGAGGCGGCCTCAAAGCCCTGCTCCACCACTCGCTCTGCTCATTAGCACGTTAGCCGAGCTGGCGGAGCAACATCCTCCTGTGCTGCAGGAGCCCCGCGGCTAAAACTGGTTTGAAGCGGGAAAAAAACACTCTGGTAATTATTATATACTGCTAATTATTCATCTGGGTTGCTGCTGCTGCTGCTGCTGCTGCTGCTGCTGCAGGTGGAGCTGCAGCTCTTCAAGCTCCAGTAGCCTGAAGCTTGAAGCCAGACCACGAGCTCACGTTAGTCTCTCCTCAGTTGGTCCTCATTGGCACGCAGCAGCGCTAATGATAGCACACAGCGCTAATGATAGCACACAGCGCTAATGATAGCACAGAGCGCTAACAGGCCGTGTGGCCAAAAATAAATCCTGTCACTATCAAGAGATTCAAGATTCAATAACTTTATTGGTCTCATGCTCAGTGCTGGATGTAAAGTCCAGTGTGAACACAGTGAAGAAAGAAAGAGCTGCAGGAACCAAAGTAGACCAGCAGGGGGTCAACTCTCTGCCACAGTGGGGTGGCCAGAGGGAGGGGGGGGGGCTAGCGGAGCAGCAGCAGTTGGATGACTGACTGACTATTAATATCATTTCTACAAGTTCGGCCTTTTAAAAAGCTTTGACAGGGCCGCATATGGGCCCCCGGGCCGTAGTTTGTCCTTGCCTGGTATAGAATAACACGACATTACAACGATTTTTTTAGTTTTTTTTAAACGACACTGGCATCAAGAAATATGTGGAGTGTGGCTGAGGCTGCAACGCTTAGAATGATTAGATTAGAGACTAAATAATAAATAATAAAAAAGAACGGCAGGACTGGACTCTCCAGCTTCTACTGCGACTGCTTGGTTGTGACAAGGATTGAATCAAATCAATGAGTGTCAACCATCAGGAAACTAAACTAACAAGCAGGTGTGTGTGTGTGTGTGTGTGTGTGTGTGTGTGTGTGTGTGTGTGTGTGTGTGTGTGTGTGCGCGCAGGAGCGAGTGTCGGACCTGGAGGACGGGGACGTGTACATGTCGGCCCACGAGCACCGCTTCCGCGTGTTCAGCTCGGTGGAGTACGAAGGGCAGCTGTACATGACGCCGCAGAACTTCATCGAGTCGGTGACCACGAGCCAGCCACGCAGTACGTACACCACCGGGGGGCGCCGGTGAGCGATGTTTACCGCCGGCCCACCGGGCCCAGTGGGCTTCTCAAGATCACTGGCCCGACTGAAGAGGATGCAGTGCCCGCCGTGCCCGGCCCGGTGTGGCGCCGTGGGTTTACTCCCTGGAGGCTAACGACATTAGCATTAGTGTTAGCATCAGCGAGAATAGAAAGAAAGATGGCTGGTGGTAAAGGACAGACTTGGACTGCAGCTTCCAGGTACTGGAGGAGGAGGAGGAGGAGAAGAAGAAGAAGAAGAGGAAGAAGAAGGAGAAGACTCCCACCACCACCACCATCACAAGGCTGTCGGTGGTGGTGGTGGTGGTGGGAGTCTTCATCCCTGGAGGTTCATCCTCCTCTTCCTCTTCCTCAGCCACCAGTAACACATCAGTCAGAGCAGCTGGCCTCCTCGCTTTTGTTTAGTCTGAGGTTAATGTTAGTCAGACACACACACACACACACACACACACACACACACACACACACACACACACACACACACATTCCTGTCCTCTGCTCCTGTGTTCAGAAGCAGTTTGTTCATTTCTGTGGTTATAAAAAGCAAAGTTTTAAAAAAGGAAACAAAAACAAAGTCACAGGTTTCAGCAGACGACCTTCTGTCCACTGCAACACACCTGCAACACTGTGTGTGTGTGTGTGTGTGTGTGTGTGTGTGTGTGTGTGTGTGTGTGTGTGTGTGTGTGTGTGTGTGTGTGTGCGTGCGTGTGTGTGTGTGTTTCCATCCAGCAGGGCGACATGCGATCCGAGCCTCCAGTCCTCCTAATGCCTCCTTTGAAGTGGAATTAGATGAACCTCATATCAAAGTGCACAAAAGTGCCGTGTGTGTGTGTGTGTGTGTGTGTGTGTGTGTGTGTGTGTGTGTGTGTGTTTGTGTGTGTGTGTGTGTGCGCTTTTATGGGGACATTCCACGCACTACAAAGACGAGCACTTAGACGCTACAAATGGGCCCTGTGACACTGTGTATATACAGCCTGTGTGTGTGTGTGTGTTGTGACTATCCCTCGAAGCATTAAGGCACATTGCTAGATCATACAGATGCTATCTGACTGAGGCCACCCAAACTCACTCCCCCTCCTCCTCCTCCTTCTTCTCTTCCTCCTCTTCCTCCTCCTCCTCCTCCTTCTTCTCT
>NW_027466232.1:120000-125255 GCF_046127955.1 Nelusetta ayraudi
CCGCAAGAAAAACGAGAAGAAAGGTCGGAAGGGAGACGCGGAGAAGTCGGCGCAGTTGGTAAGAAGGACAGAACGACGAGAGAGCGAGAGAGCGAGAGAGACGGAGGTGGAGAAGGAACCAGGCGGCGCAGGGGTTCCACTCTGATATATTGTATTATATTATATTATATTATATTAGAGTTTTACATTGTGATTATTTTATCATCATCGTCATTTATTCATTATAATAATTACATTGAATTGGACTTGAGAAGAGCATCCATCCATCCATCCATCCATCCAACATCCCTCCATCCATCTATCATCCCTCCAGCCATCCAACATCCCTCCATCCATCTATATCCCTCCAGCCATCCATCCATCCAACATCCCTCCATCCATCTATCATCCCTCCAGCCATCCATCCATCCAACATCCCTCCATCCATCTATCATCCCTCCAGCCATCCAACATCCCTCCATCCAACATCCCTCCATCCATCTATCATCCCTCCAGCCATCCAACATCCCTCCATCCATCTATCATCCCTCCAGCCATCCATCCATCCATCCAACATCCCTCCATCCAGCTATCATCCCTCCAGCCATCCAACATCCCTCCATCCATCCCTCCAACATCCATCCACTCATCCATCCATCCATCTATTTTCAGTACCGACTTCTTGCTGCAGTCAGAGTTGCGGTGCTTGAGAGGAGCATATATGTGGTTATTCCTGTCATTATGTTCATGGTTGTACTGAGCAGTCTGCTCTCCACTCTCTGCTCTCTGCTCTCTGCTCTCTGCTCTCCGCTCTCTGCTCTCCGCCAGTCACTGTGTGTGAAACACACAGTGACTCTGTTGGTCTCACTGAGACGCCAGAGTTGACTCTGTGAACGTGGACGACCCTGGTGAGAGCTGCTGCTCACCTCCGTCAGAACTGGACCCGAAGCCTTTGACCAACCAGTGAAACCCAACCGTGCTCCTGCACGCTGTCATCACTACGGAAGAGGATCAGGGCCACAAGAGGAGAAAAAAAAATGAAGACAGATTTTTTTTTTTTTTCAAAGTTTTCAATTTGAGATTAAAGTTGAAAATTTCGAGAATGAAGTTGACGTAAAAAAAAAAAAAAAGACAACATTTTGTGAATAAAATTGAAATTTTGCAATTATTGCCAGCGTGAAGTCAAAATGTTGGGAATAAAGTTGAAAGTCCAGTGCAGTGCTTCCTTTTTCACCAGTTTACTTTTAACTGTGGGTGGCTGGGCTCATCCAACATCCACAGCAGGTCCACATCCAGGTCGTCATTGGAAATGAATGGCTTCTCAGTTGACCTACCTGCTTAAATAAAGGTTAAAGCAATCAATCAATCAATCAATCAATCAATCCATATCGTTAATCGCAATCATTCACCAAATGTTGTCTTTTTTTATGTCAACTTTTTACGATGAAATTTGGACTTCATTCATTTCATGAAATCAGTCATGTAAACTTTAATGATAATCTCCCTGTCCTATTTTTTTCTCTTCCTGGTGGCACTGATCCTCCGTCATACGTGACACTTGTCTGAGTGATGTATCTTCTAACTTTTTCTCCCCTTGCAGCCGCTGCCGTGCGGGCGGAAGGGGGGGGCTGCGGGGGCGCGCTGCCGAGTGCATCTCCTGCCTTGCATGTACTAACATGTCTTTGACCTTCTTCTCCTCCTCCTGACTGCATGCTTTGTCCTCTCTCTCCCTCTCTCCCTGTGTGTGTGTGTGTGTGTGTGTGTGTGTGTGTGTGTGTGTGTGTGTTAGACTATGCAGCTCTATGGATATCAGGTTGCCCCCATGAACAGCGTATGTATCCAAATCATACCCCCCCCCCCCCCCCCCACTGTCTCTCTTTCCTGCTCTTGACCAACCAAGAGGTCCATTCAGTAAAAAGAACTACAGTGGAGTTTATATATATATATGCACATATATGTGTACACAAGTATATAAAAATATGTACAAGTCTTTCTTTTCCTGATGTGAGTATCCATTATTTTTGGCTGACTGTGTATAAATGTATACACATATATACATTCAAATGAAGGCCTTTATTGAAGTTGTGCTCCTTTAGTGGACAAAATACTTAAAACATACATATTGCACCCCTGAATCATCATGTTGCAGCTCTGGCCCGCACGCCAATCAATCAATCAATCAATCAATCAATCGATCAATCCCACAATCAATCAACTTTCGAATTTGTAATTTTTGTAAAATATATATTTTTTTTTAGCTTTTTATTGACGTGAAGGTCACCATGAGCGTTGGTGTGTTTGCCTCGGTGGTCAGTCCCAGTCCCAGTGCCAGTCCCAGTCCCAGTCCCAGTCCCTGTTTCCTGTCCCAGTCCCAGTCCCAGTGCCAGTCCCAGTCCTAGGCCCAGTCCCTGTTTCCAGTCCCTGTCCCAGTCCCTGTCCCAGTGCCAGTCCCAGTTGCAGTCCCTGTCCCAGTCCCAGTCCCTGTCCCTGTTTCCTGTCCCAGTCCCAGTGCCAGTCCCAGTGCCAGTCCCAGTCCCAGTCCCTGTCCCAGTCCCTGTCCCTGTCCCTGTCCCTGTTTCCTGTCCAGTCCCAGTGCCAGTCCCAGTCGCAGTCCTAGGCCCAGTCCCTGTCCAAGTCCCAGTCCCTGTCCCTGTTTCCTGTCCCAGTCCCAGTCCTACCCCCAGCCCCAGTGCCAGTCCCAGTCCTAGGCCCAATCCCAGTGCCAGTGCCTGTCCCAGTCCTAGGCCCAGTCCCTGTTTCCAGTCCCTGTCCCTTTTTCCAGTCCCAGTGCCAGTCCCTGTCCCAGTCCTACCCCCAGTCCCAGTGCCAGTTGCAGTGTAAAGTCACAGCAGGTCCTGGTCCAGATGGCTGCTGCAGCTCCGGGTCATGTTGACTTGTGGACATTGTTTCTGGCCCGTGGGTGCAGACGGCGCTCCGCTCACTCAGGCGAGCCGTGTTTAATGCCCGACGGCCACTTTTCCTGCGCTGATCCCTGGTCTTTGAAGGGGCCGGTGGGTCCACCTGATCCCCCTCCACACTGGAGCTAGTAGACAGGTTGAAAGGGCTGGGGGCGGGGGGGGCGGGTTGTCCATCTGTCAGCCGGGCCACCTGATTGATGGAGGGTTGATTGCTGCGGTCGAGCTGATTGGGCGGAGGAGCTGTATTAGATTTAAAGAGGCCTCGCAGAGACGAACCACCGTCCCAATGGAGACTGATAGGATTTAGAACCACTGACTGACTGACTGGGTGACTGACTGGGTGACTGACTGGGTGGCGGCTAATGCAATCACACCCCGTCCACTTTGGACACACACACACACACACGTGTTTGGCTGCTGTTGAAGCTCTTACTACAAGGCAAAGAAAGATAATTGCTACTTAATTAGCCACCACAAGCTAATTTACCCATTTACTCTGCGTGGCCCCGCTCTATGTGTGCAAGGACGCACACACACACACACGCACGCACGCACAAACACACACACACACACACACACACACACACAACTTCAGCGTCTGCATCGTTAGAGTGAAGTGAAGAGCAGTGCAGGGTCACATTGAGAGACAGAGAGGGAAAGAGAGAGGGAGAAAGATAGAGGGAGAGAGAAAGAGGGAGGGAGAGAGAGAGAGGGAGAAAGATAGAGGGAGAGAGGCAAGAGAGAGGGAGAGAGAGAGGGAGAGAGGCAGAGAGAGAGGGAGAGAGAGGCAGAGAGAGAGGGAGAAAGATAGAGGGAGAGAGAGAGAGAGGGAGAAAGATGGAGGTAGAGAGAGAGAGGGAGAGAGAGAGAGAGAGAGGGAGAAAGAGGGGGAGAGAGGGAGAAAGATAGAGGGAGAGAGGCAGAGAGAGGGAGAGAGGCAGAGAGAGAGGGAGAGGGAGAGAGATAGAGGGAGAGAGAGAGGGAGAGAGAGAGAGGGAGGGGGAGAGAGAGAGAAAGAGAGAGGGAGAAAGATAGAGGAAGGGGAGAGAGAGATGGAGAGAGAGGGAGGGAGAGAGAGAGAGAAAGATAGAGGGAGAGAGAGAGAGAAAGATAGAGGGAGAGAGAGAGAGAGAGGGAGACGGAGAAAGATAGAGGGAGAGAGGCAGAGAGAGAGGGAGAGAGAGAGAGGGAGAGAGGCAGAGAGAGAGGGAGAGAGAGGCAGAGAGAGAGGGAGAAAGATAGAGGGAGAGAGAGAGAGAGGGAGAAAGATGGAGGTAGAGAGAGAGAGGGAGAGAGAGAGAGAGAGAGGGAGAAAGAGGGGGAGAGAGGGAGAGAGAGAGAGAGAGAGGGAGAAAGATAGAGGGAGAGAGGCAGAGAGAGAGGGAGAGAGGCAGAGAGAGAGGGAGAGGGAGAGGGAGAGAGATAGAGGGAGAGAGAGAGGGAGAGAGAGAGAGGGAGGGGGAGAGAGAGAGAAAGAGAGAGGGAGAAAGATAGAGGAAGGGGGAGAGAGAGATGGAGAGAGAGGGAGGGAGAGAGAGAGAGAAAGATAGAGGGAGAGAGAGAGAGAAAGATAGAGAGAGAGAGAGGGAGACGGAGAGAGAGACGGAGGGAGAGAGTGGAGGTGGGGTGGTGAAGCTCCTCTCCTGGCTCCTCCTCCTGGTCATGCTGTTGGTCAGGATGGAGGCCTCAGAGGCTGCAGACACTCCAGAGTTTCTCTCAGACATTTCATTTTATTCTCCACTGAATTCCTTGCAGCGAGCGACTTGCTGCGACCGCTTGCAAGGAAGTCACTGTCCAAAAAACAACACGACCGTTGGGTCAAGTTTTTTTGTCTGAGCCAGCAGATGGCAGGCCTGAGCACAACGAGAGTCTGTTTTCAGTCTGTTTTCTGGTGTCGTGGTTGAATATGAGTCATATATATATATATGACTAAACATGGTTGTAAGGGTAGGAAAACCAAATTCCTTTTATTGTTCTACCACTTTACACTTTCACTACTGTATTGCTGGGCAGTGAGTTGAGCTTTAACCAAGATGAAAATCCTAAATGAAGCCACACTGGGCCTTCACAACATTTGTATCCTAGACATTTGTTTTTTTTTTAAGGATTTGTACTGTATCAGGTAGTAACATAGAAGCTCCACCTCCAGAGTCACTTGTTTTTTTTGTTTTTTTTTGGTTTTCTTGTAGAGTTTTTTCTGGCTGACCGACAGGTGGACTTGCTCCCTCCCCCCCCCCCCCTCCCCACAGGTGCAGCCGCGTCTGTTTTCCGCATCCAGCCATCACAGCAAATGCGCCGCACGCTCGTCGCGTTTCGTCTCCAAGCTGGAACCGGGAGGCGCGCTGCCTCGCGCCGCAC